>NW_019524885.1:396755-426414 GCF_002814215.2 Seriola lalandi dorsalis | reverse complement strand
ACACACACACACACACACACCAAATCAATTCCCATGCATATTCATTTGTGTTTTGTAATGGGGTCTTTCAGCTACAAATTTAGCCTTGCTGTGTGATTTATGAGTCCCGTCGAGCACTGCCATCGCTACCACTTCCCTGCTGCATACGCTTTGTAGCCTGAAACCTGAGTTTACCACCAGCCCCACAGGAAACAGTAATGTATATGGTTAAAACTCAAACCAAAACATGATTGATTAGTCAATGACGGGAAAATGAAGGCGTTGCCCAGAGAGAGTCACACACGCACAGAAATTAAACAATATCATTGAAGTCTTTTTTTTTTTTTTTTTTGGGGGGGGGGGACGACACTGCACATTGTAGTTCTGATATGTAGGATAAAACTGGAAATCACAAATGAGCGCTACCTTTGTCATTTTGCCATAAACCTTATCCTTACTGCAGTCATCATTAATTATACAACGAGCTGTGATCCAGAGTTTTTAGTTGACATTCCTGCAGTTTTCCATTATGGCTCTGACATGTTTTGAAAGCTTGCTGTTATTTTTCTGAATTTTGAAAATTGAAAAAGTGCCAATTACATGTACTAATCCATGGTAGCAGTTAATGATTAAAGTAATTTTTCTCTCTATTTCTTGCCGGGTAGCTACAGTACATAATGAAGGATGGTTATGCCAGTAGCATGAATGAATTTCCTGTTGAAGAGGGCTCTCATGAAAAATGTAATATTTTGGAGGATAATAAGAAATTTTTCTGCAGGACACTTTAGGGTAGGGTGCTGTCTCACCCTCAAGCTTCAAATGTAATGTTCTCAATATTATTCCCCAACCCCCTTCCTCCTCCTTGGGTTCTGTCCAATGCTGAATTGTTGTTTTCACCTTCACAGCAAGACTGAGAGAGAAAAGTGACCACATTTGTTTTCTCATTCCTGGGTAGGTTCCATCACTGGCAAAGACTTACCCTTCAGTGTATATGCAATCTTATGCCAGTGGAATTTTATTTATGATCTGATCAGCATCTCCATATTAGTCCAACAGGAAAAAGTTTTGGCATAAACAAAACCACAGATCGGTGACTTTGTGACTTTTGCAATATACTTGTTGCTATGCAGTATCCTGGCCCCTTACATCCAACCATGCCGATAGAAGCTATATGTTTGTTTTCAGTCAGGGTGACATGTATTTCCCTTTTTCAGATCACAGTTTTGGTCCCACGAACAGTCCCTGTCCCTGTTACTCGCCTCCAGCCGTACAGTATCCCTCTTGAAGCTTGTGTTCTATGCAAACACGAATAAAGCAACAATCGATACTTGCTGAGCGAGGGGTCAATCCCTCCCGCTCTCCTGAATGCAGCTTATGGATGTCTAAGGGCAGCTTGTGTCAGGGATTTTAGAGGCTGTTTGTTCAATTTTAGACAACTGCTTTCCCCTCCAGGGCCACAGTGCAGCTGAACCTTATAGTGAGTGAAAAGGTGAGTATGGAATCAATTAGAAAGCTGCACAAACACTCATTTGATCATCACTATATATGGGTTAAAGGTTCAAAGTGCTTACATTTTCCGAGCAGGTGCGGCAGCAGATAACCACTCTTACGGCCTTGAGGTCCTATGCTGACATGATGACGTTATATTTGTGAAACCTGTGCTTTAAACCCTTCTGTGTCCGCTTCCGGATCTTCCTCGCTCTCTTTACGGTGAACCGGTGGTGGCTCTGTGTTTAATGGACCGCAGATGAACTGATCTGATTGGCTAAGTGAACGATCCTGCAAGTATCTATAGCAGCCCTGGCGTGCGGAGGGGCTTTATTAGTAATTCAGCTGTATTACAACACTGTATATGTGATCACAGAGAGTAGGAGAGAAGCAAGGCTGAAACCGGCTGACAAGAGGCAGAATGCAAATAGCCGGCGACACGGTCCAGCCATACACTAGGTTTTGATCTAGTCTTGTTATGTAATCTCCTTTCTCCTGTTTTTCTAACTTTGGAGTTTATGGCCGGTGAGTCTTTGGAGCTACAAAGAAGGGAGTCTCATTTTCATGGTGCACCGAGGTGTCCTCTGTGGGCCGGAGCACAACACCAAACATCTATGCTTCAACTCATCATTGGTTCCTGCTGCACATTTCTAGGCAGCTTGTATGGAAAGGCGACTACATCTTGTTTTGAGTTTTTCCAGAAGGACTCAGAAGGAACACACCAAATGCAACGTATCACGGGCGTGTATGAGTTATGTATGTGCAGTTATGTACAGTTCACACTAACATCTGTGTTTATTTCTCCATCCATTTGGAGAAATAAAACCGCTGTATGCATTCTATGTTCTCAGTTGTTACTGACGTATCGTGTTCATGAGGCCAACAGTGTATTTTATGAGGTCACACTAACCTTGACCTTTGACCAACAAGATCTAATTAGTTTATCCTCGAGTACGTTTTTTACTAAATTTGAAGAAACTCCCTGAAGGCGTCACAGAGATACTGCCTTCACGTGAATGGGACAGACAGAAGGACAACCCAAAAACATAATGCCCAGGCCACAGCTGCGGCATTAAAAGAAAAAGAGGAACACAATTAACTTGTTATTACTTTATCATTTAAAGTATTTAAACTCCGTACCTTTTTCAGTCTGAAAATCATTGCTTAATCCTTTCACTGATAACTTTAATGCCACAGAGTCATCCAAAATATAAATGGTTCAGTAGAGCATTTATTCTTTTTTAGATAGGTGGTGCTGATGATAATCACTTGAAAACTGTGTCCCAACATCCCGACAGCATTTTAAAAAATTCACTCAAATTCATAACTCTGTATATATCTATTTTTTTTTTTTTTTTTTGTAATAATGGGTTGCTGACTTGGACTGCTGCAGATCTCTATTGAAAAAGAGACATTTTATCTCAGTGGGCTACCCCGGCTGAATAGAGATGGAATTAAAATGAAATTTAATGTGCAATCCATTATTGGGGAAACCTTGGGAGCCAGACAATCTTGCAAGTATAGAGCACGCCGAGGCACCCGGTCTGACAGGAGGACTTTGGATAAAACCACTTTGGGTCAGTTGGCTTTAAGGCAGGGCTGAATCTTCTTGGCATTTTTCAATTTTCATAATTTCCCCCGCTCATTCTGCTTTTGACAGACATTAGATTAACCTCAGTAATTTGGATTTATATAGATATGTTTCAGTGAATGGTATAACAAAGTGCTGGCCTTCTTTTGCATACTGCTGTATAGTAACAACCACTGCAGTCTTTTGTATTCCCAATACAATCTTGCAAGTTTTTTATGAACATTAACCCTGAAATGCAGGTCAGGTTTGTAAAGATTATGCTACACACAGTGAAAGGATTGTTCAAAGTCAGACGGTCGGGTTCTCACTGTGCAGTTCCTCCTGCAAAAACTACTTAAAGACAGCAAATGTAATTTCCATTAAAGAGTTTAATCCCTGTTATATAAAATATATTGAGATCATTCTCCTTTCTCAGATGTTGTAAACAGAATTAAATTAAGATGTCACGCAGAATTAATCCTTAATACCTGTCCCTGCAACACTTTGATATACACCCCGGAAAAAACAGCAGCGAAGTGATTCGATGCCACAATGTTGTAAAAGCGGACAGGCATCATCCGGCCAATGTGACTATATAAAGATCAGAAACACCGTCAAAAACCGTTTTCACTCACAAGCTTTAGATGGTGCGGAGGATTCTGTCACCTATTTGACGTCTGAGAAAGTGAGCAACGGGGCAGCGAGCGTTCAATAAATGTGAGAATTGATGGTTACTTATTAATATTTAAGCCACTGAGGCTTGTGTCGCACCTTCATGTGCTCCATTTCAATGAAATTTGAATGAGAGACGGGAATAAACACGCACAACAAACACTGAACACATTTCCAGGTTGTGATGTATGAGGGAAAATACCTGCGCTCGTGTGTTTGACAGGCCAATGTGTTACCATGGTTACCAAATGATCTTGCATAGCCTATGTTGATTGCTCATATAGATTTTTGATGTTTTTTTTTAAGACATTGCTTCCTTGACATGTATAATCAAGCCCACATGTGACATGTAGTTGTTATCAAATGCAGTTATGTCCTCTGACGCAGTTCACGTCAGAGGACATAAGGGACAGTGATTTGCCTTTTCCCCGTCATTCATAACGCTGGAACACGATGGTGTGGAAACATGACTTTGACAACAAAATACCTTTTAACCTGCTGCTGGAAGGCAGACAAGACATTCTGTGAAAAATGAAGTAATTTTTATTTGTGATTTTGATCTGCATTTGCCAAGATTTCAGGATGACGAGATGCAAATGAAATGTATTACGTAAGCCCAGAGTCACTCTCTCGCTCTCGCTCTCACTCTGCCTCTCCCTCCGTAGATGCGAAGTTGAGTGTGTGCAGACTAATTCCCTCTCTTAACACGCACGAACTAAATGCACGGGCGCTGCAAACTCACACAAACACCACACTCACCACTTTATCTCTCACTTTCACAAACATGCCTGTGTCTCTTCTCCTACCTCTCATTCTCAAATCATATTCATGACTCTATGAGAACAATCACAGGAACATTTTCATCACCGTGTGTCCGTCCCCCCCACCATTCACACATACACACACCAGCATGGAGAGAGAAAAAAAAAAATCCTTCCCCCATCTGTGCTCATTTCAGACTAAATATGAATTGGCCAAAGAGTCCACCAGTGGAAGCGTTTTTAGTGTCTGCTGTGCTGGGCTATTTGATTTGGACGCAAGCTCTTGGCAGAGCGGAGTTTATACAGTAAATGAGAGTTTTGGCTGCAGCGGCCAGCAAACGAAAATTGGATGAGTTTCCTTCTCCCTCATTCTCTCTCTCTTGGCACCCTGGCTAATGTTGTGTTTAGTTTTCAGCACAGGTTTCATCTCATTTTGGGGACAAGTTGACTCTTGTGAGGCAGTGAGAAAGCAGGAAAACACGGTAAAGTATGCAAGCAAAAGACATCATTAAATTTAATATGTGCTTCTTTTTTTTTTTTTTTATTTAGGCCACCGCTGCATTAATTAGCATTTTATCCTTATGCAATAATCTGTAAACTCAGGTGAGTCACTTGCCTTTATCAACTACAATTTGATATTTGTGACACGTAGCTGAGGCATATTGACATTTGTGTAGGGTGTTTGATAAAATTCGAAATTAAACATATTTCAAAAGTGGAATAAGTTGTGTAGATATATATATATATATATATATATATATATTATTTTATTTTATTTTTTTATTCTTTTGTTTATTCATTTGTTTGCTTTTTGGTCAGTAGTAGTGGAGACTGTAAACTGATCCATCAGTCTATACAAAAATTAAATGTGCAACTTTGGGAATACAATTAATGTAAATGAATACATACAATTAATCATATTTTTCAAAATAATACCTCTACATAGCTATTTTAAGAAAAAAATATTAGCCAATATAAGCCTTTATAAAAAAGACATCAAATGCATAGATAAGAGTGACATAAAATGCAAATGAAGGAAAGGAAATTAGTTTAATATATTCAGTAACTTAAGTGAAATGTATTAAAGCCAATTTATATATTGACATGACGAGGTTAAGTGGAGATAATGGTTCCACTGCTGTTCTTGGCCACCTCCCAACAACCTGAAAGGTATGCTGGGAAAGTTATCTAGTGTAGCCTTTTAAAAAAAAAAAGGAAGAAAAAACAAAACAAAAAAAACTCATACCCCTGTTCTGAAACAGCAGCTACATTTCCTGCACTCTGTTGTACGTGAAAAGTTGTACCTGTTATCCTCACTGTCCCACTAAAGTCCCTGTGTTTTTGATAGTGGAAGATGTTTGAATCATGGGTTTTTACATGTTATAATATCAATGTGCTTCATTAACCTCATATCGGCTTTTTCATGGCACAAACACCCATCAAATGTTTCCCTGGGTCGACGTTGTTCCCCCTGCCTTTGGGCAATACTCTTATCCCTTGCAGCAGTTATATGTTGGGCGACACTTTGAGCCTCTCTGGTGGCAGTTGTGCCCGTGGAAAGGTTTGATCACAGTTGAGACATATTACAGCAAGAAATCATTAGATTCTTTTTTTTTTTTTTCTCACTTTTGAAGATTTGTATGAAAACTTCAACTTTTTTTGCAACCCCGCAGGAAACAGTAACTGCAGCCTTCTCCAACTGTCCGCTTTAAACATAGTGATTACTCACTGTAGTGCAACACAAAATAGCAACGAACGCAGCATCAGCAAAAACTTTGGCAACTTTTCCTCGTTGATAAATAAAGAAATGAGGGAAGTCTGGCCAGCACAAGTCAGTTATTAGTGGAGACACACAGGCATTGGCAGCTGCTCTAAGCTGTTTTTTGTTTTTTTTTCATTTCTTTTACAGTGACTGTAAACTCAGTGAAGGTTGCGATATAGTGCAACTCGAGTAAAAGCAATGGAGGGTTTTTCCAATAACTGCCTCTAAAGTTGTAAGTAGATACATTTTCATTCTCAAATCAGTAATTTTCTAAAGATTAGACTGACCCTTTTCTAACTGCAGAATCATATCCGCTTTAAATCTGTTTTGTTTTGTTCCCTTTTGCCTTTGATCATTTGTGGCATTGCAGCGCACTCTGAGCTGATGCATGCACTGGCTTATACGACATGACTAATGCTGGTGTTACTTGATATTTCAAATCACAGAATTTTACTTTCCTTTCTGTGATCTCGGCACACTTTATGACATAAGGCCTGCCCTGAGGAAAGCAACTTATCACAAAGTTAATCCAGACATCCCATTTTGTAACCCTCCAGTTTCCATCTGTTGACGAGGTCAGAGCCCACAGGGCAAATAATTTGAAAGTGAAATTATCAAACTCTATTCCACATTTTTGGACTTAGTTCTCTGGGACTGAGACACAAACATATGTGGGGGTTTCTTGCTTTAACATCAAACATTCAAGTATTTATCATTAATTTATCATCTCTGATTGCATTTGAGCAGTACAACCACACATTTTAAGATTTCAAAATATATTTTTTGAATTATTATTTTGAATCAACTTTGAAGGAAATTAATTTGCCAATGCCTCTAGGAAAATATTTAAATGGTGGAGTTAAAAAAACATTTTTTGCAACGACTTTATAAGCTACAGAATCTAAAGAGAATTTACAAGAAAGAAATCCAAACATGGTTACACGGCCAATTAAATTATCTCTCAGCGGCAAGGCAGAATAAGACGAATCTTACCTAAAACAACAGGGTTCCAGCAATTGTAGTGTTGGACCTTTGGAGAAAAACACATAACCCCACTGCACACGTCAACATCAATCAGTCAAGAGTATTGCAGTTGACCTGGCTGGCTTGAAACGTCCCACTCAGCAGTTCAGAAAACACCTTGTGTTGATAATTAGAGAGACTAATGGGAAGACTTGGACCCTCACAATTGGCACAGCATGCTGAGTCATACAGACCGCAACAACAGTCACAGCCTGCAGTGTTTCTACAAAATACGTTTTCTGCCCTCTGTCATCACTTCCAAAAGTAGTCCAACAATTCAATAGTGCACTCCTATAATCTAACCAGACTACAGTTCTAAGCTGCTAGCCTGACAGGAGCTATTTGTAAGTTTTGCTATTGCTACATAGCCAGCGTTAGCATTAACAGCTGTCTACTGCCTAGAGGAAAGGTGAGCTCAGCATCAAACTTCATTCCTTTACTCACCGAGAGTTGTTTCCAGTCGAAAGTAACGCAAATGTTAATCCGTCTCTATCGCATCTTTTTTCTTCTACTGAAGTTAGCACGCTAACCAGCTAGACCCTCATCCCTTTTCCGACAGCGACTCAGCCTTCAGTCTGCCCTGAAGATGTAACGCTGCTCAGAGGATGTGTTATAACCTTGTCTTGTAAACACAACAATGGCGGAAGGTCTTGTGAAGCGGGAATCACCAACACCACCACGTTCATGAGGCACTTTATCAGATTTCATGCAGCTCCCTCTGGAGCGACAAAAGGCTTTTAAACAGCTCCTCATGACCTAAAATTGTAGTGTAGTGTCCCTTTAAGAGATTAAGATAGTTCAATATTTGGTTCCAGCTGTCACACATTATGAGAGGAAACTCCCAGTATTATTTACACAACCATTACATGTGCACATTAAAGCATGTCTCATACAAATTAAACTGTGGAGCTTCTTCACACAATATTCACATAATTACAGCCCAGATATAATTTAATTATGCAAATTCATCCCTATATTTTCATAAAGAACTGACAATGTATGTATAAATTTTATTTCAGGTCTGGATTTTATTTTTTTTCTAAACGACTCTCTGTGTCCTTTCTTGTGTTTCTAGCATTCTCACACTAAATCACATAAACGTCCAAATGTCAGCTTTGTTGTTGTTTGCTGATTTTATTCTGGTTCCGCCCAACTCCTCCTAGCAACACAACTGAGTATTAAAAGCTAAAAGTGGAGCCATAAACATATGGCCCTGGTTTCCAAGTGCGACACAACCAACATTTTTTTGTTTCCTTTTTTTTTTTCCTCAGGAAAAGGCCACTTCATAGCTCTAAATCTAATCCAGCTAACATGTGGCCAGGAATGTGTTTTGGGGCCAAGCTATGTGTAATGACACACATGTGTGAAAGGGCAACTCTAACCATGGGGAGCTAAACGAGCAAGCTTCAGGTGGCTTGACCTTTGAACCAAACCAAAGGCTGGTGTGAGGGAGCCACCTCTAATGAAGGGCTTCAGAGAGGAAACTGCTGCACCGCCTGTCATTTACAGAAATCACTCTCAAAATGAAAAACTGTCCAAGGAGAAAATTCTTTTTAAGCTTTTATTTATTCGAAGGAAGTTGACTGAACACACATGCTCTTTTTACGCAAAGCCTCACTTAATAGTCACATTGACACTGGGGAGCGGCCCCGTCTTCTTCTGTTGGCCATTAAGCAGCAGCGCCACTGAAGCAGTTGGGTGTGAAGAACCTCACTAAAGATGGAGTTACTCAAAGTACAGAGTAGCATGTCTGGCCAGAAAAAAAGCCAAATATGATTTAAACCCTAATTTGATCCCATCTCATCATACGATCACTTTTCTATCAGCTTTATTCTGCATGCATTTTCACTTTCAAAACTAAAACTGGGATGAAAGGAAATTATGGCAGACTTTTTTTTTTTTTTTTCTCTCAATGGAAGACAAACCAGTGCATGGATGGAAAGACACATCACATGGGTCTATTGTGGGAGCATTAACTGACTAGATGGATGGATGGCGAGCTGATTACATGGTAAAGCAGCATAGTGAATGATTGGTTAAATAAATGAACAGATTTAAGAATCTATTAGGTGATTAAATGTGACTGCAAGCTATTTGATGAAAGGCTGAACAGAGTAATGCATCGACATAAAGAATTTACACATTGCATATGAATAAGTTACTGATTGTATTAACTGTATCTCTGAAAAAATCACTATCCATTTCAAAGAGTGAGACAGAAATGTGAGATTCTGTTCGGTGGTGAACCCGAGGTCAGGCTGTAAGATAAAAATACAGCAGACATCTCGCCTTTACCTTCACACATTGAAGTGTGTTAGCATGCCAACACACTAAACTAAGATGGTGAAGCATGTTAGCATGATCAATGTAAGCACGTTGCCATGCTGATGTTAGTATATGAGCTCAAAGCACTACTATGCCTCAGTACAGTCTCACTGAGCTGTAGAGGGAAGTATTGAGAAAAATAGAAATGTTTCTGATAACGAATATTAAATAACCTAATACTTGATGATTGAATGAACTGATCAACTCTCAACTTATAAGACACATAAGGGCACACTGCATCAACATGCCCAACCCCAACTATAAATCTGGCCGTAAGTCTAAAAAAATAAGGGCTTATCTTGTGTATTAATAACTGTATATGCGATTAATACAATATATCAAGTACATATACACATACACACAGTATAATCCATCATCTCATCTGCCTCTGTGCTTTGTGACCCAGGAAGGGCGGGAAAGAGACTCAGACACTAATACTACTTCTGGGTGCCAGCACGCTAGGAGAGTGTGTGAGTGTGTGTGTGTGTGTGTGTGTGTGTGTGTGTGTGTGTGCGCGTATGTGAGTGAGAGAGAGATAGAAAGAGAAGGTGCTAGATGATGATTTTGTCAGTGTTGACAATGTTATTTTTATTTTTTGGCCAGCTATGAACTCTCGCACCCTTGTTCTATCAAATGGCCACTGGAATTAGAACTAAATATAGTCTGTCATTTCATTTGATTAACATTTCATAACCTTTTGTACATAACCTTTTGATGAAATCATATATGTGGAGAAACAAATACCAGGTGGCATTCTTTTTGTTTTCCCAAAATGACACATTTTCAATTGAAAAGTATTGTTCTGCCACTCACTACAGGAACAATTGCCTCTGGCTCTTTGAGTCCTGCTGAACTCTGAGGACTCTGTAATTAAAAGGAGAAAATGAGTGTCTGAGATTGTCACAGAGAAATTTAAGTTCGTTTATAACGTGGTTATTTTAATGTCCCCATCACAGATATCTTCAAATAAATGTACCCCATAAATGCTAACTTCATTGCAAGATGCGAAACAAGAGGGTTGATTTCCAGACTAAAGGAATTAAGTTTGATGCTGAACTTGAAACCTTTCCTCTAAACTGGTAAGTAAACAGCTGTTAATGCTAACATTGCCCATAGCAAATTTAAGTGTTAACTGAGAAACGGCAAATGCAGAGATAGAAATTGATGGACTACACATTTATCTGTTATGCACACACTACGATTACAAAAGCACAGTCTGCTGTTGGAATCTAAGATGATTTATTTTTGTGTGCGTCCTTCTTCGTGTGTGCCATTGAAAAAGTCTTTGGGGGAATGTTCCTGTGTGATATAAGTTCATACATTATACAAGTTTGAAAGCTTGACATAGTCTCATGGACAAAAGATGGAATTCTTCACAAAAAAGGCAGCAAGAGACGCTGAGAAAGAAAAATATTCATGAAGATATGAAGAAAGAGTTATGGACAGGGAGACAAAGATAAAGAGGAACAGGTGTGGGACTTTAGCAAAGTGGTTGAAATCTAGTCATCAATACTAAACTGTGATTGCTTCTCTATTTTCTTTGTCCACTCGAAAAATGGATTTCTATCATTTTCAGCCAGGCTTTTATTCCTCTGGATGTTTTCATCATGACTATTGATTGTGAACTGAATTGCAGTTTCATAATTTTTGATCGTTAACAATTTGGAAATCATCTGGAGTTAACAGAGAGCGATGCACTTCACACTCCAAACGTCATGACCCACCTACCCTCATCAAATGGTCCATAATCCATTGTCTTAAAGTTGTACAACTGTATTTTAATTAAGAAGAAACTAAAACTAAAAAAACTGTCCAACAACAAATGAAAGGCAGCATGTACAATCACTATAATAAAAATGGCAGGGCAAACAACAGAGACTCAGGAAAAAAAAACAAGATAAAGTCAACAGTCTACACACAGAAAAAAAAAAGGTTCCACAGAGACAAAATTTTACGGCGTCTAACACATTAATCCCCAATTTGTAAAGACGTTCAAAACTCATCTTGTAATATATTAGATACAGTCACTACCCTCCCTGATGAATTCAAAATCCCCTCATGCGTGCTCCACAAAAGAACTCCCAGTCACCAGGATACGTTGGTTAAAACTGATTCATCCCCTCCGCCTTCCAGGCACAGCTTTGTCCAAGAGGAAACAACTGTGCGCATTGTGCTCGGTGTGGTTTTACTCATAAATGCATGCAGTCATCTCAAAACTAGGGAGTTGATCAAGATCAAAGGGGTCATCTGCTTCAATCCCATAAATCTGGTCTTGATGATGATGTGCCCATGTGGGAAAGCATATGTGAGTATAAAGACAACCTACTCTTTAAAAAACAAAAAAAAAAAACAAAAAAAAAACAGGACATGTCTGACAACAGAAGCTGAATTCACAATCGTCCTTGATATTGCAATGAACATATAATATTTGGTTGCATTAAGTTTCCAGTTCATCTTGCTAAGCCTACATATATCTGCAGTGGCTTCAATTTATTCCCCTTCACTTTTTGCACACTTTATTGTGTTGTAGATTTAATATAAAATGATAAAATTGCCACTTACAACCCATAATGACAAAGCAAAACATGTTTTTAGAAATTTTAGCAAATTTATTAATAATCAAAAGCTTAAATCCCTCATTTAAAAAAAGTATTCAGGCTTTTAATCAGTGCTTTGTAGAAACTGCCAAGGTGGTTTATAGCTTTGAGTCTTCTTGGGTAAGGAGTGCATTGCAGTCGCACAACATCTTGGTTTTCATTTAGGTGCAAGGGTAAATAAGATTCATGGCCATTGATGGATTGATGGTTAATGGTTTGGGGAAATTGCATCACACACACAAAACACAGGCAGTGTGTTCTGGGCGTAAGTCTCTACAAGCTTTGCGCACCTGGATTTAGGCAGTGTATCCCAGTCTTCCAGGCAGATCCCCTCAAGCTCCATTAAATCGGACCCATCCAATCAAACAGAGCTTGGGAGGAGTTGTCCATGAGCTCTCATCTTCGGGCCTCTCCACAGATGTTCTATGGGCTGTGAGTCTAAGCTTTGGCCATTCAAGGTCAGTCAGAGACTTGTCCTGACGCCACTTGAGCTTTGTCTTGGCTGTATGCTTCGGGTCATTGTCGTGCTAAAGGATGAACCGTTGACTCAGTCACAGATGTGCAATCAGGGGCAGGTTTTCTTCAAGGACTTCTCTGTATTTGCCTGCATTCACCCCCGCCTGAATTCTGACCAGTGTCCCTGTCCGTGTCACTTCCTCATGTTCTCAAAGTCCTTTAAAAACTACTTGGCAAACCCCAAGTGGGCTCACATATGCTTTTTACTCAAAGTGGCTCATGTCCAGCCACTCTATCATAAACGCCTGACTGATGAAGTAATCCTCAGATGGTCCTTCCTTTTTATTTTTTTATTTTTTATTTTTTGTAAAGCAACTAACCATCACAATGTGCCCTAGACAGATTTCCTCTTAGTTTACTTAACGTTATCTAGACAGTTGGGTTCTTGGTACCCTCCGTGACTAAGGCCCTACTTGCCCACTCACTTTCTCGAAAGAGTCCTGGTGGTTCCAAACTTCATCCATTTCTTGATTATTGAGTCCACTGTGCTGGGAATCCTCAAAGCTTTAAAAATAGTGTTATACCCCTGCCATGATCTGTGCTGTTCATCACAGAGGTCTACAGAGAGTTCTTTGGATTTCATGGCTTGGTTTGTGTCCTGACACGCAGTGGGACCTTATGTGCTCATGTGTGCCGTTCTGGACTATGTCCAGTCAATTCAATTTTCCACAGGTGGACTCCAGTCCAAAGAAAATCAAAGCAGAAAAGATGCACCTGACCAAATTTTGGAGCAACACAGCAAACAGTCTGAATACTTCTGTAAAATGTATTATTGATTTGAACTAAATTTGAAAAAAATTCCAAAAGACATGTTTTGACTTTGCCATTATTGGTTATTGCGTGATGGGTGGAAATGGCACTTTTATCTATTTAGAATTAAATCTACAACAAAGTAAGGTGTGCAAAAATAAAGGGATCTGAATACTTTTCTGAACACAAGTACCTGTCCTACTTTTTGGGCTGCCAGGGCTACAGTGGGGATTGCAAGGAGATCAAAAGAGATCAAAAGGATCTTGTGAGGTGGACTACACATTGCTGTACCTCAGATGTACAGTACAAACACAAACAGGAGTCTGTTCAGTTTCTAGCTACAGTATCTTGAAGCTTTGTTATTTTGTAATGAAGGGTCAAAGGACAAATGTAGTAGAAAAATCAAACACGGCTCAAGTAGTTCATCAGAGTCTTAAAACCATGATTCCTAGCTAGAACATCCAAAACACTAACTCCGGCTGTTACATTTCCTCTTACAATCATCTGATATTTTCATAATGTTGATCAAAATGTGTATTAGGTTGATTAAAAGTCTAAATACACTATTCCAACGTGCAGATGCATGCCCTTTGATTCAGTTTGGTTTTGATTTGCCCTGTATATTACATAAACACTTATGACTTATCTGTTACTTTTAGACTCAGTACAGTGTAGGCAGTCAGCAAAAGATACTGTTTCTCCTCTCTCTTTCTCTTCCCTATGACAAAACACTAAAATCGGTCCTCAAATAGTGAGTCCACCTCCAGATCTTCCTCCTCCTCTGAAGGGGCAGTTTGCGTTTTTTTCTAACGATCAACTCATCCATCTGACTGGCATTGTTTTTGTCTACATGTGTCAGCCTCTCTCTATCTTATTTCTATTTCTCCATTTCACCCTCATACTCCTCCGTCATATAAATTATTACCAGTCTGTCTGTCTTACTGGTGTTCCTTTTTTCCCTTTGTATTTTCCTCTGTCTCATGATCACTGGAGTTGCTATTGGCCCTTTCCCCTCAGAGCTACAATTGGCAATATTCCAGTTTAAAGAGAGATAATGATTTCTCCTTGTTACTGAGACCTTGTCAAATGACCCAATTTCCCAGATGAAATTCATAAAATACTTGGTTAACCAAAGTCACACCGGGGAGAACATTTCACATAATGCCTTTAATTGATTAATGTAAATTTTAACGAACGAATAATCAATCACTGTTAAGGTGGATTCCATTATAGGGCAGCAAAAAAAAATACAAGTACTGTAATGCAAGTGGCAGTTATTAGCCAGTATTCAAGTTATTCCTCTGTCCAGGAAACTTGAGATATTCTCTGCATGCACGGGTTGTTTCTGCTCTGCCTTAAGAGGATACATCATAGATCCACATAGAGATTCTATGTCATATACAGACCTATGTATAACGTTGAAAAACAAAGACGGATAAACTGAAGCAGTGGACAGATTGAAATTTCAATCTGAGGATAGCACCACACGGAAAGCCAGGGGATCACCGAAGTTCCATGAATGTCTGCCCTGAAATGCAAGGTAATCCATTTGAAGTATGCCGCTCTGAATCACAAAAGTCAACATGATGATGGCACCAAAGGAAAAGTCACCTGAATGACCAGGGCCGTCAGGATTTATCCTCTCGCTAACTTAAATGTATGTATCCAACATTTGTAGCAATTCATCTTGTAGATGTTGATATATTTAACAGAATAAGTGGGAAGTTTGACCTGCTGGAGGCGCCAGGCGAATGGTCAAGTGATCATCAAAGTCTTGAGGATTCATAGTCTTGTGAAGATGAATACTGAATGAAATTTCACGGTAACTCATCCCGAAGTTAAGACATTTCAATCTGGACCAAAGTGGTGCAAAGGCAGACCGACGCTGCCATCCCTGGAGCCAAACCACTAGCAAGACTAATAGTAACAGCACTGGCCATTTGTTATAAAAACTTATAACAACCTATGTTATGTAACAGCCTATGTAACAACCAACTGGGGCCGTGCAAAGAATGAGTGTAGTCTCTAAGTAGAAGAGTCACTTAGTAGAAGAAGTGTAATGTTGTTATAACATCTAGAGTGTACAAAGCAGCTCAGACACAGGTGATAGAGTCTTTTTCTATCTGTGAAAAAGCACCTTTTTGGGATTAAGTTTTGTAAACTTAACCAAACCTTTTCGGAATTTGGCACATACAAACTCACATGAATTATCTGTCATTTGTAACAGTTTTGACCTTTTTCATTACTTAGCTTGGAGGACTTTTTGAATCTGTTTCCAGGTTTGCAAAGTTATACACGGAAAAAAGTTAGTAGCACAAATACATAACTGGGAATTCAACCAAGCTCAGAACTTACATTCAGTCTCCAGTGAATGAAATGTTTTTGGAACGGGTGTAAACTCTTATTCTGTGCTCGGCAGCCAAATAAGCTTCAACGATCTACCGAGACAGGTGGTGCACAGCAGGAGTCAGAAACGAAGACAAGCAAAGAGGAGAGCCAAGCTAAACTGAACCATGCTCTGAAGTTGGTGTGTGGATTTAAGATTCATAAGCGACCACGGAAAAGATATGGTGGTAAAAACAGTCAGAAGAATCTGCCATGAGAATGCACACAAACAACTTTTCCATTTCTTTGCATTGCCTCAAAAGTTTTTGGTTCACACAGGAGCAGGCATTTCCTGCTTTTCCACTGATTAATTGGATTGAGGAGAGAATTTTAATTCTTCTTTTTGGGTCACAGTGGAGGTAGAACCTTGGGGAGGATTTCAAAAAGCCACATCTCTCCTTCCAGTCACACCTTTCACAATAAATAAACTCCAAATCATGAGCCAGAGAGAATGAAAAATGTTCTATGTACCCAGCTTCTGGCCTATTTTTTATAGCTTCCTTCTGCTGTGAAAAGATTCATGACGGAGGACAGAAGAGTTAATGCAGACACTCACAAATATCACTAATAACAAGCTGCCTTCACGCCTTCATGAAAAACTGTTGTGTCAACTAGACAGGGTAAAGCGGTATTTGGCTGAGTATTTAATGGTGAGAGACAGAGGGAATAAAATGTGCATTATACTTTTCTTAACTTTCAAGGAATTTGCTCCATTTTTAGTGTTCTTAGTGTCTGGCAAGATAAATTAAGCGTACCTCAAGCACATTCAAATGAATTTTTCATCGTGACAGGATCAGCTTTTTTTGTCAAATGATGAAAATGTTCCCTGAAAAGGATCCAGTAAAGAAGTGAGCACTTTATTCAGACAGACTGACAGTGTTGCTGCCTTTGCAGCAGTTTGTTATTTGCAGATACTTTTTAAAAGAGGTAAACTGAATCCTGTGGGGAAAAAAAGAACATACTGGAAGTCTGACTGATATCTGTGTTCAAAGAGCAAAGTTAACAGGAAATTTACTTCAAATCGTAGATTAACTATATGGGTGTCACTACTTTTGCTTGTTGTTTTTTTTTGTTGTTTGTTTTTTTATTTGCTTGAAAGTTCAAACTATTCCTACACATATTTGTTAATATGAAAATATGTCCAGGGCTGTCCTGGTGAAGGAATATGCCCTGTAGTGATTTAGGATGTCTCAACAGTGTAGTATGTGGTGTGTGCGACATTGGTCTAATCATTTTCACTTGTTTCCTGTATATGTACACACTTTCTTAGTGTGTTCTGGCTTTTGAATCTTGAAAATAAAACATGTTCACAAGTGTGAGTATCACAGAGTTATCGAAGTTTATTTTCTGTGGCGTAGTGTAACGGTCGGAGAAAGCGGTTGTGGCGGTTGCTTGCCATCCACCGCGGTCAGCTTGTGTATACCGCAATGTTTCCATTTTGCAGTTACTGCAACAGTCTTAATTATCTCCTAACAAACTCTTCCCTTCTCAGCACCACTCAAACCGTCTCCTTACTTAAGACTAAGAATTACAACTACTTCAGCAGAGAGATATCAAACAAATAATCAAGATTACAGCATTGTAACATGACTCAAGTTTCAAATTCATGCAGGCACAAGCTTGATTTGCACAGGATGTACTAGTATTTCTATTGAACAGGTACATGCTGTATTTATAAGGAAGAGGAGGAGAGGGAATCCAAGCAAAACAGAGAACAAGAAGAACCAGGAAGCAGAGATGAAAGAGTTGAAATAAGGAAGGAAACAAGGGGAGAGTGTGTACCCCCTTGTGGTGAATGCTGAGTTTCCTTATTTACATTTCAGACATTTGGCTAGATCCCACATCAGTGTTACCCATCATCCCGCATTCTGTTTTTGAGGAGATGTGGAAGGGTCTCAGTGGATTTTAACTTTCAACAGTGAAGTAGCCAGCAGTTAATGACGCAGTTTACAGTGACAGAGCCAACTGATCCCTGAGCCAACTCTTCCCCATCTCTGCGCCTCTGTCCTTCCCACACCCTGTCTCTTTAATCATGTTTTTTTTTTTACCTTGCTTAACATCCTCTGTCCTTGTCTTCTTCACATCTATGCCCACTCCTGCTCTCAGAAACCCAACTAACACCTTTGCGTCACACCTTCCTCTTCTCATTCATCTTCTCTCCTACCCTCATCCTCTTCCCCAGATTTTTCTGTTCCGCTTCGCCTGCTCTTTAAGGTTTGTCAGTTTTCCCTCTCCATCCTCTTTTAACATCTTCACTCTGATTGCTTCACCCACCTCCTCATTCTGCTCTTGCTCTTCCTGCATCCCCTGCTCGTCCTCACCCACAGCGGTGTAATATGTATGTATATATGTATCTAATTTCATCAAGCAGTGACCTGAAAATCCCAAAGCTCTGTTCTCTGTTTCAGTGAGATTTTTGGAGTTGTAAAGGTTAAAGGGGAGGGTGGTAAGGGATGACAAAAGTATCCTTGCATGGACAGTGGAAATCAAATAGACAGTGATATTGCTTTTAGTAAGTTTCAAAAGTCTAAGTAAAGTGGAATTACTGATGCTGATTGTGCAACTTTTTACCACAAGTAAAACAGCAGTTTGCTTTCCATCTGGGCGCTTTGCTGTACACAACCTTAGTTTTCAATATGTCATTTTTTAAAGGTCAAAGAACCAGGCTTGTGCCCAGGAGGCTGCTGGTTCGATTCCTGGACTTGCAGGATAAAAGAGCAGCAACCTCATTAGCACTACTCTTTGAGGCCTCCCTTAGCTCACCTGGCAGCATTCTGATATGAATTTTGAACTGCGTTGCCACCTATTCACACATAAATGCAGACTTGGAAACCAGGGAAGTGACATAAGTTTAAATAGAAACCCTGATACAAATGCTCTCACTGGCTGCTGAATCTCAAAGACTCAAAAGTGTTGTGGCATGACTTGGAAAGACGCGAGGGACCCGTTGGACCGTGAGTTCCAACCAATTCTCAGGACTGCAATGCCAATCAATTTTGCCAACTAGTATATCATTTTTTTTAATACATTTTCAACGTAACACAAGTTAAAAACCAGCAGGAAATGAACTGCTATAATGCGCCAGTTCAGTGACATCAGAAAATACAGTAAGTGTGAACAGGGTGTTCCTCTGAATGAGAGCTTTGTTCTCAGTGAAACTACCCGAAAGGTTAAAAAAGAAATAAACACGAGCAATTTAGCTAATACAGCAGATGTTCTTTATGTTTCGACCCCTAGCTTTGACAGTTTGTGAAGGTACTATAACACGTTGGTAATGTTGCTGTTTACCCGGATAGCTATAATGTAAATGCCGTCTACAGGTTGCAATGTGTTACCATGGATTGTTCAGGGTAAGTCCAGTTCATATGGGAAAGGACGAGCTCTCCTCTATTTATTTCTGTCTCCATTTATAACATACTGTTTTCCACCAGGCCTTCTCTTGTGTTGGGTAATCGAAGTTGGTGGGTGGAGTTGGAGATGAGCTGCTTCACCCAGGGGATCCACCCAACCACAACAACACAAAGCTACAAACAAAAAACACTCTCTCTGTGACTTCTAAACTATAACCTTTTCAGCTAAATCACTAATAAGCTTCAGCATTTCACTCTGGACTGCAACTTACCAATTTGATTATTGCTTGATAGCAATCTTTCAGTTCAGTGAATAACATAGCTAGTTACCTGCTGGTCAACATCTGGCTGCATCTGTCTGAGGCAGATGCATGGGAGGTTTTAGTGTGGGAAAATGCAGATGTACAGTCTGTGAAACTGCTGTCAGACTACCTCTAGATGCCTGTCCACACATTCTCATTTGGATCCTGCTCTCTCTCTATCTCTCTCACACACACACACACACGCACACGCACACACGCACACGCACACGCACACACACACGCGCGCACACAACCATTGCCTAACTCTTACCTTTAGCCAAACCTTAACCAGTGTAAGTTTTAATTGTGATTGTGTAAATGTATGTATTAGTTAGACAGTGTATCCATCACGTTCTCCATTTTTTCCATCATCTCTGCCCTCTTTCACTTCTCGCCATCACATAATCACGATGCCTTCATCCCCTTCTTACCTCCATTCTCCTCCTCCTCCTGTTGCTCTCATTCGCCTGCACTTCCCCTCCCTTTCCTAGCCACCCCCCTCATTCATCTCCCTCTGCTCTGTGGTCAGGAAAACTGAAGAAAACCATTGCAGTTTAAAACCACTGCCAAATAAAAAACCCAACTTGTTACTCTTAGAGTTTAAGCCCCTGCCAAATAAAAGCCACCACTCACAGGCCTGTAGGCAGTAAAAATGCGGTAACAGAAACCCAGGCTTGTAAATCACATCTTGATTGAAGGCCTGCTAAGAATGGGATGTGACGCAAACACATGCACGCACTTAAACACAGACATACACTCTTCATGTTTGTCTCTTTTCTCTGTCCATTCTTATTTTTCAGTCTTTATGTTTTTGATTTCCTTTCTTCCTCCTAATGCCATCATCATCGCTTTCTTTCATATCTTCATTCTGCTACCGTGCATTCTGCTCCTACAGTCGCTCCTTTCTGCTCCTGTCATTTTTTAAACTTTCTTTGTCCACATTAATCTCTCTCTCTCTCTCTCTCTCTCTCTCTCTCTCTCTCTCTCTCTCTCTCTCTCTCTCTCTCTCTCTCTCGAAATCCATGTTTCTTAAAGCTACATCACACAAACATTTGTTTACTGACTGTACGCCAGATTACATTACATTTACACTTTTATTCAAAGCAACTGACAAGTGAGGGACATCACTAAAGCTGTGATAGTCCTGTGTGATAGTCCTGTGTGCAGGGATGGCAATGTAGGAATGAAGGAACACAGTGGGTGGGAAGTAGCGTAAGATAGAAATAAAAGGGTCCCAGTACCAATCCTTGGGACACTTCTGTGGGGAGGGGATGGGATAATGACGTTTGTCCTTGCCATGACACACAAGACTGAACACAACCTGATCGCCAAGCCTTATCTACATAAAGTCCAAGCTAGTATTTGATAATGTCAACAGCCAAAGGGACAAAGAAAATATAATGAATCAGACAAAAGAAGCACTTGTACTCATGCTTAACTAATATTCTTTGTTACTGATATACTAAGTACACAACTAGTTAAAGAGGAATAAATGTCATGTAGCTTCCTAAAGCTGGCCTAGAGTTTGATGATATTACTCACAACCTCTTAAAACTTTGCGACATAGTTAACAACAGTTTAACATTTTAGATAAAACATAAAGCATCATTCTGCAAATGCATGACCCACATTTATTCAGAAACTCTTCTGATGTATGATTTTATAACCCAACCATGTTTTCAACTTTTTTTTTTCTTTTCCAGTTTGAAGACTAAAAGTAAAGATCAATGACAATCCAGACCATGGCTGTTTATCCAATCAGGTGCAGGGAAGACTTTATTATTGTTATCACATTATGTCCCAGCATAAGAGAGCACATGTCAATCATTTATTCTACAGTCTGTTTGAAATTAGACCTGTACTGAGAAAGCCTGTGGAGCCTTGCCAGACCACAATGAGCATTTGTGAGCTCTGTTTGTAGGGCTACAAAAATGAGTTGTGTGGCCCAGGTTCACTAAAGCACATGTGATATAGCTGTGCACTGTATGGGACTGAAAGTTGGTCTTGAGTTGACATGGTTAAGTTCAGAATCTAGCAGGTGACAAAGACCAAAGGCATTATTTTTACTTCAGACTACAGCAGTTCAGATGTTTGGTTTTTTTTTTTTATTATGTTACTCGTTATGTTGTCTGTTGTTTATCAGTCTTGTGCAGTTTCAGCACATCTCCTTTCAAACCCATGTTTAATGACAACCTTTGTTAATATAGGATCTCTCACTGTCATGTGTGTGATCTTGGCTCAGCATGAGCAGCTTTCTAACAGCAAACTGAATATTTACTTTGAGCTACAAATGTAGCCTGAGCTGCCCTTCCAGGACAACATTACACAGATTGTAATTATTGTGTCTCTGTATCTTTGCTTTGCCATGCTCTCTGCCTCTCTTCACTGTCATCTCAGATACACAATAGTGGTGATGGAAAAAAAAAAGCAGGTGAGAAACAGGCTTATGAAAAGATGGTCACTGTTTCTAATCCCTCGAGTGACTGAGGAAATCTGGGAATAAGGAGAGAGAAAGACTTTTCTTCCTTCATTTTACCAGGGAGCTGCTCTTGAGGGAAGTGCTTAATCCCTAACTACTCCAAGTGGAGCCATTCAGAGCCAACAGCCTAATACTGTGGTTGTGCTCGGTAGCTCCCAGGTGTGAAAAGTATGTAACTGAGTGATTGTGAAGGAGCTGCTGAAAGGAGCATATGAACTCAGCTCATCTTTTCTGGGTGAAGGGAAGTAAAAAAGAGAGGACATACACACTTCCCCAGTCTTCTCTCACTTACAAGTGTCAAGAGTCTCTTCTCCCTTTACCTGAAGCCTTCTCTCATTGCTCACACACACACACAAACACACAAACACACTTTTACTGCACCAACTTCTACTGCACCAACCGCTCAAGTATTTCCTAAGGCTGGGCCCAATCTTCCATGATAGTAATGCTGATTTATGTGGATAAGACATTTGTTTCCTAATTTCTCCCTCAGTTGCATCAACAAATGACATGGCTGAAATACACCAGAGGATGAGCTGTGTACAAACATTGATGCCAGTGACTCAAGCCTGTGTTGCTGTCATTCTGCTGTTGCCTGTCAAAAGGAACTGCTTGCTTGGACTGCTTTAATCCAGCTTGCAGCTTTATTGAGAGCATAATCGAAACAACTTCACACTTAACACTGCACTTTCTTGGGTCCTCAGCAATACACTCTGCAGTGTGTGTGGTCAGTCAGTCTCGTTCATTACTGCTGGAGTTGGCTGCTCCACTCTGCTCTCATAGTCTCAATTCAAATCCGGTCCCTATACACTCCCACTCAGAGACGGAGTCTCACTCCGTGTGGAGTCACACTCGCGGCTGTGGAGGGTCTTTTCATTAAGGGGGAGGGTATAAATACAACAGCAAGCTTTGGGATGCTCTCACCTTTCTCTGATGAGAACAGGAAATTCAGTGTTACCCAAAATATTTCAGAAAGATACTGTGATTAAATCAATATTTATCTAAAAGATAATCTTATACACAGCATTGACAAAGATGTAGGTGTGTGGGCAATGACATGGAAAATTATCAATTGAATAAATAAAAATTTACTCCCATGCTTCTTTGGCCGCATTTTGTATTTGCTGAACATGTTTTCGTTTGCTGTCTTAATCTAATTATATCCTTATTTTTTCCGCTGTTTAATTTTCAAATATCAAGTCAAATAAAAGAAACACGTCCTGTTTTTGGGATACACAGCGCCATGTTCATTCCAAAACACAATGTAACCTCTAATTTCATCATGCATGTGTGAAAATAGTTTGTCAAATGTCTGTTTGAGGTCATATAAGACTTGTCCTTTGTAAATAAACACATGGAACTCACATTAGTAGGCATATGGCTTTTCATCCATCCAAGACTCAAGCGATGCTGCAATCGTCTGGGAGTGTGGTTTGTAAGTCTGCATTGATGCAGACTCGGTGTTGGAGGCCTTTGTAACCCCACTCCCACTTAAAGGTCATTGGTTTGGAACGACATTAATGTGGCAGACCCTTCACACGAATGTGCAAATGGAGTGAGAGTGGGTAGGGGGAGTGTGTAGGGGCCGGATTGGAATTGGGCCATAGTGTCTTGGTGGCACAGAACGTGCCATCGCAGCCAAGTTCTGCCTTTATTAAAACCCTGGCTAATTGTCCTGGTGCTGCACTGCTCACTTACTGTAGTTTCACCTTTTTCTTCATGTCAAGTAACATTTAGACTAGAATTACCACCTCAACGTTGCATGCCTCTGCCAACCAGCCAAGTTGTAGGAAATATGGTCAAAATCTCTCCTTCAGTATATTTGTACCAGATGTGAAGAAAGTCTCTTAAGGCGTTACTGAGATATCGCGTTTATGGAAATGGTACATATGCATGGACGGATGGATAACCCGAAAAAAGTGATGTTTGAAGCTGTCTTGAGAACTGCTCCAAAAAAACAAATTCAACACTGCACTTCCTTTAGTCATCAGTAATACACCTGCCAAGTTTGAAGTCGACCAGATGAGCCGTTGTGAGAAAAAAACAAATACAAACAAACTGACAGAGATGCCTGAATTTCTAGTTAGATGACAGAAAACAAGGAAATGCAAAATTGGTCCAAGAGAGAATGCTCACAATAATAAACATAAACAATCTTGTAGATGTCAATTCACCTGTCCCAGCCGTACATGCAAATACATAAACAGTGAAGCTGAATGGGCTCACGCTTGGGCTATAACCTGGTTTGTGAGATACCCAGACTGCCGTGCACTGCAGTCAGGAATACTCTGGATGGCATCAGTCTTTGTGTCTAAACACCTGCATGGTCCTGAGCTGTGGGGTTAAGCGCAGGTGGACTTTGGGGATCAGCTGGAGATCAGAAAATCATCATCTGATTCCTCACCAGCCATGTGTTGAGTGGGTTTGGTCACAGATTTTTGCTCTCTGTCCACATTGTGGCGTCAGTCGGATCATCTTGTGCAGCGACAGGGAGGAAGTCACAGGATAAAAGGATGTTCCTGCAGAGTATCTTTGGCCTGCCTCTGCCACATTCTGGTTCCAAGTCAAACACAAGACTGCCCTCACCTTTGTATCTCTGGATGACATAAATATCATCCACCCAGTAGTTCCCTGGTCCTCTTCTCTCAACCACAATTCTCACACCCGGCTGCTCACTCTGCACACAGCAGTGTGTCTCTCACTGACATTGAAGCGTTTCTGGAGCCTATGACATATATCTGGTAGGAGCCTGGAAAGTCCTCACTCTCCATCACGAACATACAAGTCCAGTGGCAGACAAGATGTCCTACCAAGAAGTAGAAAGCAAATTAGTTGTGCACTTAAAGGCATGTATAACTTTGGGGAGGTGATTTTTCCACTCACTTTCATGTTCTTGGGTTAGTGTTCCTATCATTGAGAGAAGAGTTGTGTTAAATTTCTCTTTTAGTCTGTGCCCCTGGGGACAGTATGAACTAGGTGCATCTGCTCTGGAAAAACTTGAAACAGATCCACAGATCTTTTTTCTGTTTTTATATTCAGCCTGTTATAGTTGCTCGAACTTGTCTCTTATTCTTCCAACTTCTAGCTTTCTGCTTCTGTCATACTTAATTTTTTACTAGTAACTTTTACTAGCAAATTTTAACAAGTTACTTTTTACTAGTAGCTAGTAGAGATAGTTCTGGGCAGTTATATGTACTGTGGAATTACTTCTTTCATTTAGCTCTTTGAACGCTATCATTTTGCAATGCTACTATTGCACAGCAACTCCACAGCTAGCATTGTTTACACTAGAGATCGGCTGATTGCGGCCGGCATGGCGATCAGAACAACGGACGTCTCTGCAGAAATCAGGTGGAGGACACACAGAGGACGTAGAGGAGGAATGAAGAGAGCTGGGAAAGACAACAGAGACTGGTGGAGAAGAAGTGATATAAGCTGTTGTTGCTGATGTTTAAGAGGGCCTGGAGATTCTCCCTCACATATTACTTTTTGTACATTTGCATTTGTACACTTTCTTCTATTCACTCAATGTGTTCTATTTACTTTGTCTTTCCTGACTGTGTGTTGTGCAACTGTAGCAAAGCACTCTCCCTGCGGGTAACAATAAAGATTTTCTGATTCTAAAATGTTTGAACAGGTTATCTGCCACAGTTTTGGCTGATTTGTTGATTGTAGCATATGCTCGAGTACAACGAGTGTAATGGTCTGTTATCACAAGTATGTATTCATAACCACTCGTACATTCTTTCCAGACCCAGGAAGGCGACAGAGAACAGCTGGACTAAGTGAGTGCTTTAAATACTCAACATGGATGCATCAGATGCATGTCTTTTCTTTTCTTGAGACATACAAGTTTGTAACTAAATGTTCTGTCCTTGAGCTTTTTTTTTTGGCCAAAAGAAACGGCCTCTTATCAGGTTCACCCTGTCTGTGCCCCAATGGACCATTTCCGGTTGCATTTTATTTAAGATGAGATGTTAGTTCACTTGTGGGAGTATGAACTAGCTTTTTGTTTGTGTCCTCCAGTGCCTGGTCACATCTGCCCTGATCTCTCGCTTGCCCCACTCTCTCACTAGGCCTTTAAACTCAACACTCCCAACCTCCTATTGTTTTTCTCATTTCGTAGTCGTACACTTTGCCTTTCACAGGGTCTTGTTGTTTAGCCGCCTGTGTCAAATCTCTGGGTAAATGGCCGAACAGTGTTAATCTGACTTTCCATTTCTATCTTTTCTTCGAGAGCAATAAAAGGAAACTGAACTGAGGGGTGGACTTCGTTCTTGTTGTTGAACTAAGATGCCCTGATCTGTTGTTCTGACAGAACCTTGACAAACCGACTGAGTACACTGACTCAAAATCCAGTGGCAATCCTGATAAGCCATCTGTATCAGACATCACTTTGCCTGGCCTATATTTTATTGTGAAAACTGAAATCTGCTAACTCTGCAACCCATCTCTGTCCAGCGGTATTCACCTTTGCTGTTGTAGGTATATACAGTATGTGAGTGGGTTACTGACTGTATAGACCACAAAAGAGGGTGCATGAAAAAGACATCTGAAGTGCTCACACATGGCATACTTAAGTTCCAGAAACTCTAGCTTCCCAGGGTGCAGGTGATTTCTCTCTGGAGGGGTGGGCACTCTGGACCCACAGGCCACTACCTTTAGCCTGTCGTGACTGTGCTGGTACAGGACCGCTCCCTGTCGGGCCTGTGAAGCAACTGTGTGCAGGACAAACAGTTAATTCAGGTCGAGGTAACCTACGACTGGCGGGTTGGAGATTTTGTCCACCAGTTGGCTGGTTGCTTCCTTTTTCTTTGCTTTCCCTCTTTTAGAAACTCTGACCCAGGAGACTGGGCAGTGGGTGGGGCTGCTAACAGTTCATACAGTGGTGGGGTTGACCAACGGTCCCTCAGCAGTAAACATCTGCAGTCTTGCTGCACCTGGTGTGGAGCTCTGCATCCTGGAAATGTGGCCCAGATGACCACACCTGTAGCAGTGACTGCATCCTGGCATGCCTCTCCTCCATGTGTCCTTGCTCTCTGCCATTCATGGAGGTAAACACCATCTCTTTCATTCCAGCTCCCTCCCACCTTAATAAGTTTTCTTACCAAGGTCAGGCTCAGGTGGAGGGTGAGCTGTTCTTGCCGTTTCCTTGGAGACTTCGTTGGTGTCCC
This sequence comes from Seriola lalandi dorsalis, assembly GCF_002814215.2. NCBI lineage: Eukaryota > Metazoa > Chordata > Actinopteri > Carangiformes > Carangidae > Seriola > Seriola lalandi. The sequence goes on along the minus strand of NW_019524885.1, from coordinate 399,281 downwards.
TCGCTGAATGTTTGCTCTGGGTTGAGGAGGAGCCCTGTGAACTCTCCCACATGTTGCTGGTTGTCTGCAGCCACTCTGGGTGTGTTGGCACTGTTCCTCTTTTTTGGTAAGTCTGTCAGTATCCAGGTTAGCTGCCTCATTTACGATATCGTCTGCCATTTCCAGGTTATCAAGGAAGGGCTTGATCTGAAATTTGATATTGTCATTGAGCGGTTCTGTACCTACTGACCTCAGAAACTTCCTTTTGACTAGAGCTGCCCCGTAGTGTTCCTCTGATGCTCCTGATGGCCCTTTCCATGGCCTCTACCACTCATCAACTGACCTCCTTCACCGATTTGGCCACAGATACAGATGCAGAACTCTCTGCTAGGGATCTCACCATACCAGGAATACCATACCAGAAATGTGGTAGTCCGCACCAATACCAATAAAATTCCACGATTCTCAATGCTACTATAGCAACAAAAAATTGCACAGAAAATAACAGACTGCTGCACACACAGTGTAGAGCATGAGTTCCTTTCTTATGTCTATTTTCATTTCTATCACTACTGCAATGTACAACAGAAAAAAACAGTTCTCTTTTTCTGCTTCACAACTCGCTTTATCCGACTCAACAGCCTTAACTGCACATCCACAAACATCAATACTACTTAACACACAAAACTATGAAAACTTGACCCAAGAAAAAACATGTTGGATCAGTATGTCTTGGCTCATCAACATCACCTGCATAGAATGCGCATTGAATATGTTTTCAGTTGCTAATTATCCTGTTAAATCAATTAAATTATACAACATCATAGACGATGTTTTAAGAAAACATTGCAGTCTAAGTGAGGGAAATCTCATTGTCATTTATCCAGAACATCGCAGACCTGCTTTTTTCTCCTTCCCCCTAAGTTTTACCTTATTCCAGCCCAGTCTCTCAGTTCTAGTAATTTCGATAACATGCAGTTACAGTAGATGGTAGTCAGTGCACATAGCTAGCAAGATAACGCACGGGGCAAGTAGAGTTTACTCTCCGGTTGGAGACGTTCTCTTAACAAGCTTCACAAATCACACGCTTAGTTTAAAGCCAGCTGTTATGTTTCTGATGAAATATTAGAAAAAATATTCATAGAATTTGGCCCCGAGATACAAAAAGTCATCTGAACGTCATCTGTTTGTTCGAGATCAAGAAGATTTGATTTCACCTGAGCTTTGAAGAGTTGTTCTGAATTGTATTATTTTTAGGTTAATAATGCAGCAGTCCGTTGACCTTGCATACATTTTTTCCACTGGTGAAATTGAAACTTCTTAGAGGAACTACCTACTACTTCTCTCATTTTACAATAACCAACCTTTTTCTATTATTACAGAAACAAATGCATACACAAGCACACACACATACACCCCTTTCATCATTCCTTCGCTGTTCTCATCCCAGTCAAGGCTCTCTGTCTTTACATCCCGCTCTCTCTAACCAAAATATTGACGTTCATTAGTCAGATGCATGTCAAAGGAAGCCAAAGGATTAGATTCAGATGGCGGAGGTGAAGCCAGAGGGCTGCTAATGAAATCTGGACCGCAGAACCGAGGCTGAGGGATCTGAGGGAGGGAAGTGTGGTGAGACGCACACTCAACACTCGTGCACCGCGATTCACACACACACACACACACACACACACATGAAAGAATCCATAGACGAACACTTAAGGGCTCATATATTCACACAAAAGGAATCGGTATACACACACGGACTCACACATGCATGCACACGTTACGATAGTTTCCCAGAGACATGCAGGGACAAATGTGTTAACACACACACACGTACGTGCACACACATTCACAGAGGCAGAGCGAGGGTGAAGACCGCAAGGCTCTGTGTTGAGGTTAGGCTTCGTTTCATCTCTGGCTGAGGCCTAAATCTCCTCAGACAGGGGCCTCGCTTTGACACATTCCCCCAGCAGCCAAGCTCTCACCCTGGCATGTGGGAGGCTCTGAACTTGTGGTTGACTCTGGGCTTTTTCTGCATTTTTTTTTCAACCTCTTTTTTTTCCTTTTTTTTAGATGTGTATAAGAGACAGAACAAGCAGAATAAATGGGTTATGTCATCTCCTATTAGTGTCCTCACAGCCTGCACTTGACCTAAACAGTTATTCCACATTTCCACTAGAGTTAAATGTGCCACTTCAATAAATATTACCCCCAGTGCGTACATCCAGTGCGTTCACAACATTTAGCTTCTGGGTAATCTCCATATATATATATCTGTATCTCCTCTATGATCACAAGTCACAAACAAACCCAAACGAAAGCAGAGGTTCAAACAGACACTGACGCTATCAACAGTGTCTGACAGGCAAAAGATATGCACATAATTAAAGGCTAAAACATAACTATTTTTCATGGCCATGGTTAAATTTTTCATATGGGCTGGCACAAAATGAGGTAAATTACATCAGCAAAGACAGCTCATTAGTCTCAGTGAATGATGAGAGCGCTGCTTAGGGCTACAGCTATAGAAAAAAAAAAAAAAAA
>NW_019524885.1:368450-396243 GCF_002814215.2 Seriola lalandi dorsalis | reverse complement strand
GCATTGCTGTCTAATCCTTTACCAGGAATTTTTTAATGCAGGGACCACCATAACCAAACTACTTTGTATTGGAGTTGAGGTAGAAACAACATTTGTCTAGACAAACAAAACCCAAACTACAGTATCTCCAATGTCAGACAGTGACAAAAAATGGCTTTTCATCTTGCATGAACTCACCATTTAATACTAGAGTTGATAAGGACCAGACAGCAAACCTGAATTAAAACTCTGATTACAATAACTGGATGATGACTCATTTATCATTAAAAAAAAAAAAAAAAAAATGGTTAGGATATGATTTTAAAAAGAATAAATTAAAATGTAATCCTTTGTACATAAACCCTTTTTTGACTGAATGTACTATGTGCACGCCATATTTCCATATTTCAACAAAACACCGGCTTTATATGCTGAGCGCTGAAAAGAAAGCTTATAAGAAAATGTAAGTATTCACTGTTTCTGTATCAGATTACTTATCAATGCCAGAAAATGAGATGAAAATGAATTTTGCAGTGATTGCTTTGCTATCTAAAATATGCTAATGCAATCATCCTTATCCAATTACTTCATTTGTGAAATCAATGTACCATTATTTATCCAACATTATACTGCTAATGGCTACTGCATATGCATTAAGCATTTTACATTCCGAGATGATTCCCGCAGCTATTGTACACAGTGTTTTACTGTACGTCCTCCTACTGTGACTCCAGTGTTGAGACTGCGGTAGGCCAATATTTACCGAGCCTTCTTCCTGCCTCTGTGCGTCTGGATATGTTTTTCCAATTCTAATTGGAATTTTAATTGCAATGAGGATTAAGGCTGAGTGTTATGGATAATTGAAGCTGACAAACACAGCACACGGCAGGCGACACACGCTGGACTAATCTTGTTCCCTGTTTTGCTTCAACTTCAATGGGGCTCCTTTTATGGAGACATATTCAGTATTTAGGGCTAATAAAAGGTTTTAATCTTTAGTGGTTTACTGGAGGAAGGGATGGAGATTGTGGAGAGGCTCTTCGTTAGATTGCTTGTTCAAAATAGAACTGTACTGCGAGTTCCCTCCTGAAACACAGGAATAATTAGGTGCAGAGAGGATGCTGAGGAGCGACGGAGTAGCAAATCGATGAAGTGGTGTCACAAGTTCAATGTTAAAGATACTTTAGATTCAAGCACTCATAGATTTTTTTTTTTTCCCCCCGAAGGAAAATGTTGAAATACCCTTCATTGGGCATGCTGCACGAAATTATATGCATTTCTTTCTCTCCCCTGTTGTCTTCATGCAGAATGTGCTCTTATACTTGCTGAACAGTTGTGTCACCAAGTAATACCTGTGGTGATCGTTGCCCCAAATGAGTTTAAAGAAACACCCAGCCAACTTAACACATACCAGATCACAAAGTAGTCTCTCTAAAATACATTTACCATGATCAGTTATTCAGTGCATGGAACATAATATTATGCAATTTCTCAAGATTCACTTATTTTTCATCATAGAGTTTATTTTCTCGCAGAGGGGTCAACAACATTTCCTATAGCTGTGAGGCAACAGTTCAAAATCCACTGGTATAAAAAAAAAAATAGTCAATGTGGCTGCAGCGAAATGATAATCAAACTTTGATAAAAATCTTTTTCGTCCGCAATTGGACAGGTCATGAAGCTGTAAAATGTGTTTCACCGTACGAAGACAATCAGTGACAATATCAAAATGTAAATGTGCAGCAAATGATTTTTGTGATTAATATATTTAATTCAACATTTATATATGGTTTGTAAATGGTTTCGTAGTTCTGCTGTGTTGCAGTGAAAACACTTTTGTTCCATGTGCTGTCTGTTTTGACCTGCGACAGGTTGTTTTGTATCCTTATATAAACAGAGAGGATGAAACGTGATGAAGAGGATGTTTAATAATAAAGTATTATGATTTGATTATCATGTTTGCGTTCAGGCGCAGCGCAGAAGTTCCACTTGCATCAGCAGCCTCATTCATGCCCCGACCATCACCAGCTCATTTATCAGCTGCTTGGCTACCAGCTGACTAGTAACATCCAATCACACTCTGCCAACACCGTCATGCCAGCATCGTTTGTCGCTCCACCTAATCACCCTTCACCATGCATGCTCAGCTTTTGGTATTGTTGAATTTACTAATATCTAATGTTTATTGGGGGGGGATTAGTTAATTAGTTCTCGTCGTGCTATAAGTGACCAGTTCCTTGACATAAATGTCTCTAGTTGAATTGTGTTTGCTTATAACATTGAATATTTTTGAAATACCTTTAAAAATTGAAGCAATTATGGCGAAAAGCTGTGATTATGCTGTCATATTATCTCTCATTAGTGTTTCAGTGTTTTATAATCAGATATGAGAATGTCAGGGTTAAGTCTAAACGCTTTCAAACCTCATGTTTTCACTGAATAGTTTCCATAAGATAATCTCCTCTAATACAACTACTGTATTTGACACAGATAATTAAGCTGCTGACATAAACAAACAGAGAGAAAACGGTGTCACATCATCTGTTGAGCTTGCCATGCAGCTGGACGGGTGGTCGAGAGGATCGTAAATGCTGTTGTTGATTTTGGTTCAATAAATGCAGGTGAGTGAAAGTGAGGGATGAAACAACAGAGCAACAACTTAATTGTCATCATGAACTTATTCTCAAGTGTATTTGATGGCACCGCAGAAAGGTCACTGCAGCACGGGAAGTCCGCTTTGAAAATGTCTTAAATTCGGCTTAGTGATCACACTGTGATGTGACCAATCGTTATTTTAAAGCTTGATATCTAACATCAGCTCAATGACCCAGCTGACATCATTACGTTAGATAATGACGGCGTTGCCTCCGCTGCAGCTGTGATGCGTCTCTCACGTTTTACAAGTTCAGATCTCTGGAGGAAAAAAGAAAAAAAAAAAAAAAACTGACTGGGCACCTGTGTCTGTCTTCTCTTTGATTGGCGGTAATCATCTTAGTCATCAAATGGATTAGGAGACAAAAAAAAATGTTCTGTCAGGGATGTTTGTCAGTTTGAGACGCAATTAACCGCGACCTCAGCGTTTCTGTCATTTAGATCTTTACTCAAACCTATTGGCTCCGTTAGTGCCCTCCTAATTTAAAAGACACTCAGTGGGGTGTCTGGCATGCTGCCAAAGTGCACAGCAGTGTCGTATAATGTGATTTTTTTTCATGTCTTACATGAGGATTTCACCTTACTGATAAGCCTTTGGCCGCGCTGAATCGCTGGCAGGTTTTAAACGCTCCGTTGTGATGTGTTGGACTGGTGCTGTCACTGGAGAGACAACTTGATTGCATGTAAATCCTCTGGGTAATGGACCTGACTGATGACATTTTGGGTTGGAATCCAATCACGCTGGATGCAATGATGGTTCAAAAAAAGGCAAAAGGGTGAAAGCAATCAAGAGCGATACTTAATCCAGTTAGTATTTAACGGAGTGGTGATTAGACTGGTGTCAAATTGGGAACATCACTGCATGTGGCCATCAGAGGAAATATTGTCAACGCTCATCACGACAAAATGACAAGCCTCTGTGGGAGATGAACAGGCACAAAAAACACACAACTAGAAAACATGTTACATCACCTTAGGGTAAATATTTATAGATAACTAAAAGAAGGCTGCTGCATAAGCTCACCATGAGATTTTTTTGTTTTTATGTAACTTGTTGACTGCTAGTCTGTTTAGGTTCAGGCTTCATATTTCATTTGTGAAATTTACTTGGGTGGGTGTGTTTGTCAGGAGCATTTTGGGGTTAAGACTTTGACAGTGGAGGCTTTTTTGCAAAGTGAGGATCTTTTTTCCAAGCTTTGCTTTTCCAAAGGGCTGTTTGAGGATCAAGACTTGGTTTTAATGTTCATGCTAGGATCAGGTTTCAGGGTTAAAGGTTAAGGTTTGGACTACAAGTCACTTTAATGAACTTTAATGTCCTATCTGGACACAAAAAAAGATGGTCCTGACAAGGATTACCATGCATTTTCGGATTAACACATGGCTATATAGTTATAGATAGTTCGGGTTATTTGATGTGAAAAAAGGCCAATATCTGTTGAATTGTATGTTTTGAATATTTTCACCACTTTAACTACAATTTCTCAAGTGTTGAACTAATGTATCCCTACACACAAGCGCACTTACCCCTAGCTCTTTCTCACTCAAAATAGCAAATCTGCAGCATAATACAGTGTGCACCTTAGGTGGGCTCGTGCATAGGAATATGGTAATTCAATGGTTGAGAAAATGTAGCTCCAAAGGAAGGAGCTGTTTGACGGCAAGATGAAGCGGTGAAAATATTCAACACATAGCGTCCACTTCAACTGATGTTGGCTTTTTTTCCAACTCAAATAACACAAACTAAGTTAGAATCAGTTTTAGGTTAAGGTTAGAAAAAAGGTTGTGGTTAGGAATGTAGTTAGATCTAAGTTAGGTATAGAGACAAGGGATACATTGAACATTCAAGTATGTCAATGATTGTCCTCACATGTATAGAAAAACCAATGCATATGAATGCACATGTGTTTGCAGGTGTATTTTTGAATGCGCATGGTTATATAATACATGTGTGTTTGTCTCTTGGTTAAGCTTGTGTTATTGACATACTGGATTGTAAGTAACTAGGTAAGTAGTAATGTTCATTTGAAAAGCACCTTTGTAGAGAAGAGGTCACAAAGTGCTTCATGATGAAAGACCAGAGCAAGACACATTAAACAGATACAATAGTGGGTGGAGAAAAAAAGGAAAATCAAAAGGGAGTGGTCTTGAGATGCCCTTTAATGGTGTCTACATATCCATGGACTCCAAAGGGAGCAAGTCCCAAGGTTTAGAAATTGAAACCTCAAAGACAGAGCCTTTATTAGTTTTCAGCCTGAAGCGAGGTACAACCAACAGGCCCTGATGAGAGGACCTCAGTTGTGATGTAAGGCTGTGCTACAGTAGCTCACTTATGCTGGCAGTTGTTTGACTGTACGTACAGGTCTAAAAATAATCACAGTAAGCTTGAATTAGATCCTGAATTTGATGGAAATCTGAGATCAGCAAACGTTTTGACCCTAAGGTGTTCCTGTTATTTTGTCTACTTTGTCTACCAGCCAGCCCAGTCGTTCTCACTGTACCTCTAATGAGCCGCGAGCCCCAGACTTCTATTAGAATATGTGAACACACAGAAAAACATTTAGAAGGCCAAGTTGCTCTCTGATGCATTTTATATTTTATGTTTTGACAATCTTCTCATCTGATAAGACATGAAATGTTTCAGAGAAAATCATCCTGCTGCTTTTGTCGGCAGGGCGCAACGGAGAGACCAGCAGAGAGCGGAGCAGACAGAGGATGAGGAACAGAAAATGAACAGAAAATAAACAGAAAAAAATGGAGAGAGTCAAAGAGAGAAGGAGGGAAATAATGATAAGTGAGAGAGAAATAAAGAGAAGGGGTGAGAGAGACAGGGAGGGGGGGAATGATGAGATTGGAAAAGAGAAGGGAGAGAGCAAGAGGAACAGGCAACAAGAGTGAGCGACAGATTGATCTCGAAAGTATTATTTCTCACTCCGCAAGTGATAGTCAAGAGCCACATTCAATCTATGTTAGGGACATTCAATATATTTATTAGCCAAGGGAAATGTCAAGCATACCACATTGCAAGAATGACATTTTTTGGTTATGTAAAAGGAAAAATAATGTTTTTTTACAGCCGCTGAATGACAAATGTAACCCGGCACAGTTCCACTTGGATTACAGAGACAAATATAAAATCTTCAGGACAAAAATACAATAACACAGCATGATTGATTTAGCAGACTGTTTTCATTTGGTTTCAGCAAGTGCCAGGGAATTAGTTGTACCACTTGATAAAGTAGATTCATAATGGTCCAAAAGTTTAGACTTCCCAGAAATCAATTGGAGGCTCTTGGATGTTTCAAATACAGCAGGTCCAGCTACTTCAGGGTAACCACGGCTGTGTTCACACCTCATTTTACCAACTTGACCAAGCTAGAGGATGATAGATTGTTGAAACATGAAGCCGAGAGGACCAACAGGAAACTCATTCATTAGTGACATGACTTTTTAATACTAGCTATTATTGTCATCATCTCAGAACTGGGACTACACGGTGGATGAAAGGTTTAGTAACCTATTGAGTATTTGACCACTGGTGGTGTTACTAAGCAAGGACACAAGGAGTCGTGCATGAGCATGTGAGTCACAGGATGCACTTTGCTGTCAACAGACAGTGGCAGTAACAAACCATGAAATAGTTCGCCAGCGGGGCGACCTGATGGCTGAACGGTTACGTGCACGTACCACATGGGCTCGAATGCCCAGAGCAGTAAGTCCCTGGTTTGACTCCCGGCAGGCCTGACCACTTGCTGCATCTCATGTCCCTACTCTTTCCCTGCATTTCCTGTCTGTCTCTACTGCCTCTATCAAAAGTAAAGGCATAAAATGGCCCAAAAAATTACTAGTACTATAAGTACTAAAAATATTGTCTTGTAAATGTTCCATGAAGAAATTACCAAAAATACACACAAATTGCATCTTGGTGGGAAACATTTTGTCTCCAAGGAACCTCCCCTGGCCCCTCTGAATCACGATAAAGACTATTTGTTCTTTCTGGTCAGTAAATATTTCAGATAACAACAATGAAATCTTAGACTGTATATAAACCCACAGGATTCTGAAGATCAGTTTTGAAGCTCAGAGTGGGCTGCCCCGCTGTCGCCATCTTGGCAGTGCCCAACTACGCCTTACTCCTGGCTAATCCAAAAATGGGCAAAGAGGTGAGACAAGTGGAGCCAAAACTTCAGTGCATGCCAGGTTGTGGCAAGCATATAGTCACTTACCTGTCACTCAAAGTGATATGCCCTCAATTATGCATAACTTATAACCTTAATAAAATTTGAACAGGTGAGTTACAGATGCAATGAAGGAGGAAATTAGCTACAGAGACCAAAAAAGTTTTTGTACCAGGCTCTAAACATATTTATTTCTGCTGTAAAGTTGGGCATTTTAACATGGGAGCTCAACATGGGACTCACTTTTGGAGCCAGCCTCAAGTGGCCTTTTGAGGAACTGCAGTTTTTTGGCTTTGGCTTTTTTGGCTTGGCTTCCGTATATCGAGGTTGCTGCTTGAATGAGATGCATGTAACCTTTACTTGAGACTGTGCAGATGTTAAATATTTATACCATCACACACAACTTCTAAACTGAATTTGTGATGATCTGTAAAGAGTTGCAGAAAAGTTTTTTTTTTTTTTTTTTTAAACCTGCCATCAACTACTCTGTGTGTATTACTAACTGAAAAGGATTATGAACACTTAACTATATCAAAAGGTAGGTCTTAGTTAGGTGACACACTGATTCATCGATTGATCATGGTGTGTTTAATTTCAAATCCTTGCATTTGAACAGAGCACTGACTCAGAAGGAGGCTGAACCTCTAAATCACCACATTTTGTTTTATGACAATTCATAAATAAAAATCGCGATCAACTCATCCATGTCTCTGCATCGCCTCTGTGGGTTAACTCGTAAGTCGACAGGAAGATGCGGACAGACGTTTGACACAACGACACCAGCACAACCTGTGCCGATATCACCGCTAAAGCATTCCAATTTTAGGAAGGCAAACAATCCAACAGGCAAACACACACTGCATGGCGAACAATGACATTTTGTGTTCATCTTATCAGAGCAAATAAATATTGGCTTAGCGCTGATGGAGGCTTGTGGGCCGGATGCTGTTTGTGATTCCGGGAATCAAGTGCAATGTTGTAGCTTTCCATCTGCAGTCTCCCAATGAGGAGGAATCTATCTCCCTGACCTCAACTAACACCCCCAGACATGCTGATAAACACTGAATATTTATCATACTCTAATCTCTCTCTCTCTCTCTCTGTCTCTCTCTCTCTCTCTCACACACACACACACACACACACACACACACACACACACTGTCTCCCTCTATCTCTCCCTAGAAAATAACTAAACATGTATGTTCAATCTCACCTTTATGCTCCTTGTCCCACACACATATTGTCAAAGAAAGACAAAAAAATATTGTTATGCATGCACACATATGCTCTCGCTCCCTATCACACACTTTCACCCTTTCACAGACACACACACACGCGCGCACACACACACAGCAGAGAAATTTAATATTTAGCAAAAGATGATGCAAGCGTGTTGAAACTCTCAAGGTCTCCAACAAAAGATGGACATAGTTTTGCTTTTTTTTTTTGTAGTGAAACTTTCAAGAACAACATGTACCAAGACGTCTTGTTGTGTACTAATGAAACCACACACTGGTATCAGTTGGCGCTCACACAGAATGTGAACACACATACTTTTAACAAATTCCAAATTACATTTAGCTGATGCCGTCTGAACCACTTTCATTGGCATCCCTTTGTTGGGAAGGATAAGAAGCTTGAAGAATTGCTCAGCCCCTAGGAAAGTAGAGTGAAGCCAGCCATCATGAAAAAAAAAAAAACGTTTTTAGCCACATACGTCCTCTCCTGCTTTCAGTCACTTCTTACAGCCCGTGAAAGGTTTGGAGTGGAGAGCGGAGCGGTAAGTCGTCCAATTCGCGTACAGCTCCAAGTTCCAATCATGCAACATGTTTTCATGTAATTCAAAACATTGCCCTATAAAGCCAAATGTGGTCATCTTTTGGACTGATATTTGTCCACATGAAACTGTATACTTCTCATGGTGAGCAGACAAGAGGCTTTAAGGGGCAGCCTTTCACATGGTCTTGTAGTTAAATCTGAGGATTGCCATGAGATGACAGTGTATAGCTTTTCCCTAGCACAGTCCCTTTTATAGACTTTATTATTTTAACTTTTGTATTTCCTGTAATATTGTTACTTTATGTACTGCTTTCACCCTTGTATCCACCTCTGGCTGAATGAACTTCCTCTTTTGGATAATAAGTCAAACTTGATTAGTTTTTTATTAGCATTTAGTGCACTTTACTCCTGCATCCTGCACAGATGTCCTGATGCATTATTTTGTGGTCTGCTTAGCGTTAAGAGACAGTTATGAAAAGAAGAAATCAATGAAACAAATCCTTCAAACCATCTGCATTGAGAATGTGCCACAGCTTTAGTATCCAGGTGTTTAGAGCTTCAGGACACACACTGTAATACACATCACAAGAAAACTCCTCTTTGTCTGAGCTCGCCTTTGAAATGAACTCCAACATCCATTTATAAATAAATTCGCAATTTCAGTCCCTCTTCATTTTCAACCTGTCATTACAAATGTAACATTGATTAGAACGTTCACTAGCAAAAAGCTTATCGGTGAAGGTAATAGCTGCTAACAAAATATCTGAATCGCATGTGTTGCTCAGGAGGCAGTGCAGTGCAGTGTGTGTTATCCATGCTTGAGCCCACGCTCCGTGTTGGATACAGGTTGTATACATCGATAAGAATATGAATTGTTTGTTAAATATTTTTTTATCTCCTTTAAGAATTGCACATCTCATTGTTGGCTCATGTAGCCTCTGCTTTTCATCATTGCACTTCATTAGTAGTTGAAGTTGCCAGGGGTTACTGAGCTGTACCGGTAGCTCTGAATAGTTGATGCATGTATTTATTCACTTGTGTTTTACAGCATGCTGGAAAACCAGAATAATATCTGTTAAACCAAAAAAATGACCTTTCTTTCCATCGATCCCTCAAGGAAAAACTCGATCCTAGTTCTTTTTTTTCTTTATTTTGTTTACTGCATGTACATAGCGTTGTAAGAATAAGGATTTGAGTCACTATAATCAACATTATGTTTACACAGACCTGTCTCTGCAAGCCTGTAGCTGTATATTGTCCGGCGTCTCTCCCCACAGGGTGATGAGTTAATTATGTGTGAGTGAGGCAGGACTTCTCCATTGTTGAATTAAAAGAGCTGTGTCCTCAGGTCAATAGTCACTCTCAGGTTTCTCAGTGCTACCTTAACCTGCCTCTCAGTGGGAACTGGTGGTGATTCTTGTGGCTCTTTCGAACAGCTGTTGGAGGCATCACACTCAGATAGATAGAGCTTTGATGCCTAAGAACATTAAGAGATAGTTAAAACTGTGTAAAATACAGCTTCAAATGTAATTGCGCAGAAATGGAAAGTCAAGGAGCTAAGCCCGAGGATCCTCATTAATTGGCTCCACCTTTGATATTAGCTAGTGTTACAGTGTGTAACCATTAATTTTGATCACGATAAAATAAACATTTTCGCAAGGTGAGATTCAAAGACAGCAACGCTTTAGCAACACTTTCAATGTTATCTATATATAATTAATCCTTTTCCTTTCAGGCCACTAGTCACTTTGCCTGATTAATTTATGTGGAAATCTATGTTGTGATTTCCTTCCACTCCAACAATTACCCTTAATAAGCCTATTTTTTAGTAATAATTTCCATGTATTTTAACACACATCCACAATGCTTTCATTAAGGTGATTATTTTCAATGAGATACCAAGCCCGAGGCAGAGTTTGGCATCTGCTGAGAATTAAAACCTTACAGAGAATGACTGAATCAGTTTTGCTTCAAACATTCATTTTGCTCTCTTATCTCCAGAAAGGATTAGTGTATGCCAGACAATAAACTCGTGACCTGTAATTCACGTTATTGAATTTTGAACTCAAGATTTCCTCACAACATTCCCGGGGACTTTGTTCAGCACATACTGTGAATTTGAATTATCCATTTAATTTTAGTATAAACCTATTAGGATGTCATTTGGGGACTAAGGGCGAGATTAGCACTCAAGCTGAAATTCAGTTTTCGTGTATCGTCCGCAGAGGGGACGTGTACACTTCATTGTGGCTAACATTGTTTCGAATTTATTAGTTCTTATCGTTACAAGACAATGTGGCAAGGATTGCAACTTAAGCAACTTGGCACTGCTGGAAGGTGACTGCCATGTTGAATATTCTGTCAACAGAGTTTATCACTGGGGAGCAGGCCTTCACTAATCCCTTCACCTGACCTGACAGTTTCCCTGTTATTATTTTGAACTTTATGCGGGAGTTGCCATGACAACAGTGATACTCTCATCTCAAGGAACAGCTCAGAAGAAACAGGCACGATTGCATGAATCATATTAAACGTAGCCTGTTAACAGTTTCCGTGCCTCCAGCACCCCATTTATTTGGCATATTCTAGAGACAATTCTTGCGCTTGTGGTGCACAAAAGATGGTTTGGTTTGCCTGAAATTTTTCAAAGTGAAAACTGATGATATCCTCCGTAGGTTTGGTACCTGTTAAATGGCTAATTCGTTGGGTTTGTTGATAATAATTTGCCAGCATTTGGGCACAAAGATACAGGTTAGATGCTGTAATACGACAGATTTACTAGTGCCGCCGATTCCAGTGTTTCAGTGCAACAGTTTGCTGCTGTTTGCAGCTTTTAACCGCTTTCTATTTATTGTTTTGGTGTGCCAGTCCGTTAAGGGGCGTAAGGGTAATTGCTCTGACAGTAAAAGATGTGGAGTATATCTGTTCTCTATTGGTAAAAAAGTTGGTTCCAGTTATAAATTCAAAGAAACTTGCAGCGGTGAAAATGGCATGTATTTTCCAGTTTGTTTGTTTTTTTCTTTCCATTTATTGTTTTCTTCTGTACGTCCATGTGGGTGACCACCAGTGGCGCTGTCATTATGATTAAGAGTTTCAATGCCTCCTAGTTGTCAAAATATTGGCTTTAAAGTTACAAATTCAAACAACCAGGCAGCTGCTAGAAATACACAGTATGTTTTTGCTGAAGGGATTTTAGGGACTTTCCCTGCCTCTATAGTCAAATTTACTCAGACATCACAGGTAGAAATGACTGGTCCTTAGTCAGGGATGAAAGAGTGAGGAATGAGGCTGAGAAACCTTCGTCATCATGGCTACAGTAAGAAATGTGGTTAGGCTTATGGAATGGTTATAGTTTTGTTAAGTTGATGCACAAAAACAACTTGGTTAGGTTTAGGAAGAGCATAGCTTGGGCTAAAAAATAAGTACTTCCTTAAGGTTATAGCACTGTTGGCATGGTTACAATAATAAACAGTTAAGGCTGTGGAACGGTCTTGGATAAAAGAAACTTTGCTGACTATCGGTTTCATATGGGAAATGAACAACAGACTACTGTGTGAAATGCAGCTTTCCAAAGGGGTTGTTTACCATGTTCACAAGAAGGGTTCATGAATGTTGTCACTTTCCCTGTGTGCATTTCAACCCATCCATCCACCCCGACCTCCTCCTGACGCAGTCTTTGTCGTCCCATATACCACATCACGTGACTTCCGCCTTTGCTCCCGTCACAATTACTATGGCCACAAGAAGTCGACAATAAACAATAAAATTTAACAATGGGTCGCAGTAAACTCTTTGCACAGACAACCTATGGACTCATTTCTCATAGGAGTAACAACTCATATTGAAACACATCAAATACTCAGAGTATTTCAATGGCTGCCAATGTACACTTCTCAAAGGCTTTCACAGGCTCAGTTAGGAAAGCCCCTGCCTCATTCAGGCTCCTGAGTACAACAATCACAAGTAACCTCGAAAGGGCAGATAATTTCAACAGAATAATCAATAATGCCTATCAGAGGATGTTCTTCCTGCATACAAGAAGGCCAGTCAATATTTAACGGCATGGGGTATTTACATATGTCAGTGGTAAAAAAAAAAAAATTCACATCCCCCAGTGAAGCTTTTCCCCCCTCCTATTCAAATGATATATATTATATATGATATGTATTTTGTGTCTAAAAGCTGATGAAAAGATGATCCATTCAGGACCCAGCACACGACCACTCTGGGTATCAGGTCTCTTGTGAGTGAGCAAAGAATTGCAACAACAAAACTGCACTTCTGCAATCTATGTCAGTATTTAATGTCTGTCAGAATGGAATACAGCATCCAAGTCAATCACACAGTTCCTGCATGAAGCCAAATTTACATAAGCTTTAGTAAGTAATGACTGGTGCGCTATCAAAAGGACATCACAGTCCTTGTTTAACATGTTGTTTACATATGACGAGTTCTCTTTGCATACATTATGTGGATAAATATTCTGAAAGAACGAAGAGGGCAATGCAGAGGTGTTGCTTGAATTCCCAAAGATGCAATTTTAAATGGTCAATTGCTATGTCAGAACAAAGTCAGAACACAATTATACCATTATGTCCTAAATCCCTAAAGGGGATTCTTGTGGCATCAGCAAGTCTCTTGACCAACCACTGCTCTGCATTCTGGAGCTAATCCTGCTGCAACTGACCGTATGTAATTGCACACATTTCAGACATTTTACTGTCGTGTTATGCTGTTTATCAAACCCTTTTTCTCACATGTCTGTAAAACTCTATTTCAGCATTTGAATTCCGAGTCACACAAACATGGGCTAAAAATGATCCTAATAATGTCATGCGCCCTGTATTTCACACAAAAATGGGATGTTTGTATTTTGTACTGTTTCATATCTTGTTATACTGATAACTGTGCAGCCCAAATATCATAGCTGGTCTCATTACGTAATGTTGGGTAACAAGAATAAATACTATTTATTCTATTTCTAGTTGGCACTGAATATTATCCGTGTCTGTGCACTATCAAGTGACAATCCCATATGCCCCAGCGACAATGTCAGTGACACAAATTCTTCCTTTTCTTCAACTCTGATTGCTTTTATTGATGTACTGAAGACTGCTCATACTGTAATGTGTTATGAGGGAATTCAACACAGTGGCGGTGAAGTGTTGTTTTATCTTTTATTTATTCTTTATTTAAATCTCTTTTGGATGTTGCCTTGGTAACAGCTACTCGTCTGAGGTTCCATATTAAAAAATAAAACTGCACAGGGGCTTGAAAATTGTGTTTGATTTATTTCCGTTAACCAATTTAGGACTTTCAACAGTTCAGGGGGGGGGGGGGGGGGGGACCCTTGCATTGGGCCATTCACCCCGGTGCAAGTCAAAGATGATCCTGGCTGCAGGCAAGTGTATGCATTTCCACCATGAAATCTTATTCTCAGACTGCTGCCTTTTTTTTCCTCCATGCGATCCCCGGGGACACGTATTGCTATATTTTGTTCACAGAACATGTTATTTGCATTAAAAAAAAAAAAAAAGAAAAGAAAAGATGAGCACACGAGAGCGGGCTGTAATTACTATTATGCAAATTATGAAGTGATACTTGATGCTAGGCTCAAAGGAGGTCAGCGACAGAAGAAGAACATCTGAACATGTTAGGAAGAGGATACGGGCGTCAAGGACATCCGATTTGGCAGATACTGTGTTGACATACAGTAAGGACCTAAACCAGTTTGCAGTTCTCCAGACTCCGTACCATTAAGAATCCACGTGGCCTCACTTTTTCTTTTTTACCTTCAAAGCCCTAGAATCAGGTGAAGTGGTAAAGAGGGAAAAGAAAGTGATTTTGCCCTGGCAAAATAAGAGTTCACGAAGGGGCTGAGGTGCAAAATGTAACGCCTTGAATGCATGACTTCTGCTGACTTTCTGCAAATGACTTTTATGACTCTTTTCACAAGAGTAATATAACTAACATTCAACCTGCTTTACAAACCCAAATATGACACATGGACAGCTGCCTGGTATGAGGAGATGGGTCTTTAGAGACCATCTGACATACTTGCTCTAAAAGGACTCTGACGGTGGCAGCTTTTATTTGATGCCTTCCATCAGTCCTTGAATCAGTGCTGAGCGATGGATGCTTTCGAAATTGAATGAAGGTGTTTGTCCGTCAGGTGGGACCTATGACAATTTGTTGACATTCACCGTAGAGAGCATTTGAAATCAGTCAATCCACTTAGGCATGGCCCTGACGCAGAGCTGTAGTTTCGTGCCCGGGATCAAAGGAGCAAAACTCTCACCTCGGCGCGCTGCTGCGTTATATTTACTGCCACTCAGTCCCCAGCAGACAAGTTCTGGTTGAGGGTGTGGGAATGTTAGCTGGACCCCATGGTGAATGTTCCCTTCAATTCATTTGAGAAAGTTCTCTTAACGTTCCCCGGATGTCCCGCAAACTACAGACAGGGAACGTTCCGCAATCAGCAAAACTGTAGGTAATGTCCTCATACCTTAAATCACACATACACCATATACACACCTAGCTCAGCTGTCCATTCATATCTCATCTTCAGTCACCTGCTGTCTATCACTGTTGCAATTGGGACACCTGACTGTGCCAGGTGTCCCTTCCCCTACAACTTCCTTCCAGCTCCCCTTGGGGGGGGTCTGCGACAGCAACTACTCTTATCAGAGTTGGGAGATTCACTTCTCCAGTGTTACCCCGTCTTCTTCCAACAGCGATAACACTTCCAGTCAGTGCCCATATCACTGCTGCTGCAGATACTAACAATCACAGTACAGGCAAATATAGATTATAGACTCAATGCAATAATTCAACAGTATTGATAAATATTATAATTAAAAGGTGATTTTAGGAATAAAAGTCCAAATGAAGTCATATCTAATAGCATGATGAGCAAGTGTTATTAATTGGATTCATAAAACATCACAATGTAAATTAAGCATCATAATTGAGGCCAACTGAACACCAGTATAGAGTTCAACAATTATTCAAAAAAAGATTATAAATACATTCGAGTTTATATAGCAATTAAATGTAGTTGGGCTAATTTAATATTAATATTTAATATTAAAAGTAATACAAATTGGTGAAAGTCAGTGATTTTTGAGATTTTTGTTTTTGTGCAGCCTCATTCGAGTCACGGCAAGATGTGTGATTGTGCAGCTGATTTACATCTTCATATCCAAAAATAAGCTGTATTTATCCCAGCATGATGCATCATTCTTGGCCTTTTGTGTAAGTTTTTATTAATTACCATAATCTTATTCTAAAGGACATTATGATAAATTTAAGTCAAGTCAGACTTACTAAGTAATTCCACAGTTTCAGTCTTTTTGGCATCAGTGCTTTAGATTCTCCAGGAATGCTGGAGTTGTGTTGTAATGATGCACAGAGGAAATCAGCAAAACAAAAAAACAAAAAAAAAAACCACATGCTGCTCAGCTGCTTGAAGCTGTTGCGACTTCTGTCAGGTATGACAGATGTGCTACGGATACAACATAGTGCATTACAACATTCAGCCAGCACAACCATTCGCTCTACACATACAACCCCTGCATGGCATGCAGTTAATGTTACACCCATCCTAAACTAATGTGAATCACAACAGCCAGAGCACAGCCATGACTACAGCCACAAATCGCATTGATAGCATCATCATGTGTAGCCATAATCACAGCAACAGCCTTTCTCAATCAGCCGCAGCAGCAGCCAGTTATGGCCTCATAACACATTGCACAGAGCTGGTTAACTAGCTCCATAGGTCTTAGTTATCAATCCACCTGCAACGATACAGATTGTGCCTGAGCAACCACAGCTGATGGTGCCCCAACCTGCAGCTGTGGTCACAACCAGCGGCAATCTGAATCATATGGTTCTATATCATACTACAGGTCAGCCTCTGTGGGTCATAGAGAAGGCAAAATGTAATGTGAGGTAACATGAAAGTTGCTGGAAGGACCTGCAAAGTTAGCTAAAAAAGAAAGAAATTCCACTGTGATCCTTTGGGGGCTCCACAGATAGGTGTATATATCAGCACTGACAAACATTTATAAACTGGTGCAAAACTATGCAGCTCGATGTAGTGTAGCGGATCGGTTTTGGTTTGTGAGCAAATAGGAAAAAGGAGCACAAGCGAAGTTTGTAATCGGCCTGACGATCTTTCTCAAAGGCTGGAGTTACTTAACTCTGTGCAGGGTTCAGACAGAGTGATGAATAGACAGCTCAATAGGCAGCTCTGGTTATTATGATATTATGACACTATTAGGACTCACATCACGACTACACATGCAAGTCATTTGGTGCACTTAATAATATGAAAACAGAACACTGTTTTATGTATGCATTGTGCCTATCCAATCTTGGTGAGGTAAAATTTTACAAAATCTTTTCAAAGTTTGTCTCCTCACATACATTCAACCTGCAAATCCAATGATTTGTATGATGCTATATGATAAAATGCGAGAATTCATTATATTCAAGTGGCAACTATTGCACCACCATTAAATCAAACTTGTAAAGCAAAAAAGTGCAGTGTTGTTTTTTGCCAGCCACCAAAGGCTTTCCAGTTATCACAGACAGTCGATGTTTTTCGAAAAAGATTTGACATTTACCTCATAAGAAGTGGCTCTCCAACTGGTGACTCACATGTGGTGTCTTGGTCTGTGCAGCTGCTCCCACACTGACTGGACTTATGAACAGGAACTTTTTCAGGGCCTCTGCCAAAAACACAAAGCAAACATATTACAGGATAGCTGACTCGTTTAGTTAACGACACCAAAATTAACTTCCTCCTTAAGACTTTGCTAAGTCTACTAATGCCAAAAGCTGCTTTAAGCCCAAATGTGAGCTCACATAGTGCGGAATTTGAAAAGAAGAAAGACAACAGCAGGGATGGAGGTAACAAAATTAATTTATTCAAAATGAAAGCAATGAAAATGCATGTGATATGAAAGTTGGAGTGATAAATTATCAACCGATTTGAACAATTTAAAGGCAATCTGATGAAAACAGTAGTGAGGTGATGAAAACATGCGTCATCGTTTTCCCCCGTCTTACATTCATCATTCACATCATTTAAGGAGAGTGGCCTCAAGGGAGGAAGTAACAAAAAATAAATGAGAAAAAAAGGGAAGTGATGGAAATGCTTAGGGGGTAATAGTGGAAGAATTAAAAAACTGATAAACTGTCAATTAAATTCATAAGTTGATTGACAACTGTTCTCTGATAATATACCGAGCTGTGCTACTTTTTACTGTCTGTCATTTAAAATTTACAGCACCCAACTGACATTTATCCTTTACAGCAAGCAATTTTTTATTATGTCTCTCCAATAAAAACAAAACAAAACAAAAAAAGAACATGCACACTCAGTGAACCACTTGACTCCTGACTTGCCTTGATTCTACAGTGTCTACAGTGTGCCATGCAGTGCCACAACCATAACGGCTCACGAGCAGGCCAGGTCAATCAGTCAGTCAGAGGGTGTTGTTTTCTGATAGACATTTTGGACATAAGTAAGAAAAATTGCTCGCTGTAAACAATAAATGTGAGTTGAGTACTGGGTTGCCGTGCTATTTGTTAAAGTCAACTGTGGCCAAGTATGACAGACCACACAATCACATATTAGACTGACTTTATGAGGAGTTTGTGTTCCAAAAAATCAAAAGATATTTCGCTGCCTTTTATCTTTACTGGTTCAGTGCAGTACATAGTACTACTACATACCGACTACAGAAAAAATGATTGAACTCACTGCGCCGCTCAAAGGCTAGCAACAACTCCCAGCAACTTTTAAGGTGGAATGTTTTCTTATATGTAATGTTATCAATGCCCCTGCATGTCACTCAACGCAAGAGTTGACGTTGTGAATCCATCAACACACCTTAAATATCAATTGACATGTTTGACTATTCCATTTGTTTTAATTGGCTCTCTTGCATGACAGACGCTTTAGTGATGATTGAATCTTCAAGTGCTTAAAAAAATGTTCAACCGGATTATGCAAACTGTGTATATTCTCTTTCCGCACTTACATCTATGGTTGAGTGTTATGAATGGAGAATTTGAGAGACAGACATTAGTCCGAGATACGCCGGCTAACGCTGCGGCTAACACTGTAGCCGCTCACGTTGTTTCAGGCGCGGTCCTCCAATCTCCACCGGTTGCTTGTGCAGTCCTGCCTGGAATACCCAGGTCTTAGCTAAACTGATTATAAAGTCACATAAGTTAAATTGTGAGTGCATATAGCACAAGGTCTGGTTGCAACACATCATGAAAGCTAGCGTTGGAACTTTAAAAAAAAAAAAAAAAAAATTATTTCCCCCGGGCGTCAATTAAGTGGACTGAGCCTTCACTGCATTCACACATGCCCCGACTGTCATTTGACTAATTTAAGAACACTTTCAGGGATCATAGACGAGCCATGCTTCAAACACAGGTCTGATCAGTGAAGCTGACCTTCGGGAAAGACTGACCGACTAGACAAAAGTTTTTTCTGAGACGTCAAACGCCCACTTTGGCTGCTTTGATGGTGAGTAACACTTCTAACTTTGTCTTTTAACTAATAGCATGATTATACATACAGATATAAACTTGTAAGCTACATCTTGGCACATTGCTGTCGTCTATGGCATCATGATGTAATAAAACAGAAGACTTTTCTTCCGCTCGTCGTGTTTTCAGTAATGTTAGCTGTGGTCCCTCCATCGCACGTCTATGTGTACGTCTTGGTTAAGCATTTCTCTCGTCATTTGTTCGGGTGCTAAGACGAATATAGATTTGTTCGGTGGCACTGAAAACAAATGACCACCTTTCAAGCACAAGCTTCTCAATGTCAGCTCGAAAGAGGAAGAGAAATTCTCAAGTGCCAACAGTGTACATCTTTTTACTCGAGCCTAATGCTGCTGAAGGTCTGATAAAAGCATCTGCAGCTAAAGAGAAGAAACGAATCAGTGAAATCATGTGGTGTAGCATTTGATTTAACACTCCCGTCACCCCATGGCATGTGGTTGTTAATCCCTTCTATAGAGCCCATGCGACAGACTTCATCTCATTAACTCTTTAGCATGATTGTGTGTTTTGTTTCTATCATTTTGAGCTGTAAAATTCTTTTGTAAAAGTTCGTCAGGATGAGACTCGGGGAAGTATAAGTTTTGCTCCACTCCATCCTCAATTTGTGCTTGTGTTTTGTGCAGCTACACACTAGACTAGAATGACTCATACTAGGTCATAATAGCACAAAAGCTAAGTATTTGTAACCAGCGCAGTGGTCTGTAATATACATAGTGTGACAGACTTCGCTTAATTGCATTAATCAATACTGTGGCAGTAAAAAAAGAAAAAAACAAAAAACAAACATGGATTTTAAGGGTAATGATACAATTATGCAATTCAGGTAGGCTACTGTCAGTTGTAGTAAATTGCTCTGAGGGACATGGCACATTCATTTTAACACAACAGTGAATTACAAAGCCTTCTTATTAATCTGAGGGAATGTGTCATGGATTGTGAGCACATTGTGAAACTCTTTTTATAGCTATTTATTCATAAAGACGCACATGACGATAGTAATAACAATAAAAAAAAACAAGCATTTTCATTCTGATGTAAAGACTGTTATTTAAGTTAAACATTACTCACATAAACAGTCTGTAACTGTGGTGTCATTGATGTTTCTTTATAACATTTTTACCTTAGAGTAGGTGTAATGTTTCAAAAATGGTGAATATTACATAGCTGACTCAAGCGTGTACTCTGATGTCCAAACACTGTCATCATACAGACATGAAGACCCAGTATCAAGTTAATCACATTTACATATCCTGTACACCCATGCAGCTGTGCACCCATTATTCTGGCTGATTTCGTCTCTGCTCAGGTTGAAGCTCTGCTGGAATTACTTGAGGTTATCAAACTACTTGAACCAACAAGAACCATAAAAGGTGTAACTCTCCCACCCTAAAGTGTAACAAAATTAATAGGAGGGTCAGAGAAATGCCAGTCAAGCACAGTCTGCACATGTGCAAACAGTCCTCAAAAGAGGCCTAATTAGGAGCAAGTGATAAACCCCAAACTTAACATGTGTAGGGCATTTACGACACCTTCAAACACTCACGATTATGGTCACTATTATTATCATTAGGGCAGTATTCATGCTGTTTTTGATTAACTAAAATGTTAGGTTTAATCTCCTGGGCTGGGTATGTCTATTAATCATATTTATCATACGTACTTCTTTATTTTTTTTTTTAATTACTTCCCATACAAGATACAGGTAAAAAACATATGAAGAGTAGAATGGGGAAAGTACTCACTGACTTTCTCTAAAAGAGGGTAGGAGTAGGGGGTATATAGACTATTTATGGTCCATGTATATATTTTCAAACGAGATATACGATGAGACAATTCTGTTTATATTGATGTAGCTGGGTGTTGCGTTACATAACCCGTTTCTTCCTTAAAGCCATCTATCCTCTCTCACACTGTCCGTGCAACTCCGCCCCCCCACCCTCAACCCCCAGTTTCCCTCGGCGTCTGTGCAAAAAACCCAGGCACCCACTCGCCAACAAGTTCTCCTGCAACACAGAGGGAGGGAGACACAGCACAGGTCCACGCTGCCGAAGAAGACCTGAGCCCAATATCATCAAGGTATACAAAGGAAAATTCTGGCTTGATTAGATTAAGTCTTGCTAATTTAAGTGAGAGTTTCGTTCCATTATTGTTCCTACTTCTACGTTTCCCTGCTCAGTATCTGAGGTATGTTATACCGCTGAACTAGCCAGCTCCATAGCCTCAATCAGCTGGGATTCCAATAACTTCCAACAACCAGAAACAGGATCCCAAAAGACAGCTCCATCAAGTTCTGACAATGTATGTGATCGAGCATGAATTTACGTGTTCAGTTTAGTTCCAAAGAACATATTAAAAATAAACAAGGTAAGAAAATCATATCTCACTACTTTCACTGTCTTCAAAAGCCAATAGATTATTTAACATAGACCAAGGCTATACAAGCAGAGCCGAGCCTTGACCACTTTCCAGTCTGTCTGCATAGCTCCGAGTTTCTTTGCATGTACAGTATGATATTTCTGTACAGTGTTGTTGATGCAGAGGGTCTTGTGAAGCCAACCGTATGCTGGGAATTAAGAAGGGTAGGCCATACCTCTCTCTACATCAGTACCTGAATATATTCTCATCACTTCCCCTGGTCATTTTGAACCACACAGATTCAAGGAAGTGTTTTATCCCATTGCAGGTATGTGACAGTTAAAATAAATGTAAAGTAGTTTACAGGTTGACAAGCCTCCATATTAACATATTCCTCTCCTTCAGGCTCCCCCCAGACTGCACCCATGTGTATATCCAGGCCACATCTGGACCTGCGCAGGCAGACTGTGTCAGTCAGGAGTCCTTCCACAGCCTAAATGTACAGGTATGTACTGTCAGGCAGAAAAGCAATAACTGGGTTTGGATGAAATGTGCACATCTTTGATAATAGATCAAATTAGTTTTTATGTCAACACTTCTTTGGATTTAAATCCTGTTACCCGGGCAGTTGTTCACAGAAACGTCAATTGCAATGTCACAAAGAAGCGACTGCACTGTGCAGAGATAGTGTCTCACCTCTACCTTATCAGCACAGATCGATTCATTAAAACAAAAACACACACACACAGACACTCTCAAACACACACTCACAAATCAGGGTTATTTCGTTCCCTAATCAAATATGTCAGCGCTAACATTTAGCTGCAGAGGACCCGTCCAAAACCAGATTCCAGATTTGAAATCTTAGACGATGTCAGACCCGAAGTTAAAAATATTTTTCTGGAATCTGAGACAACTGTTCAGATAATTCTGACCTGGAATAAATTTTTTACACCACTGCATCAAGTCAAGCAAAGTGTGCTGCATCATTGAAGGTCACCATATATGCTGTCAAGAGGAACTGCGATGGAAGTTGCCCGATATCCAAAATGGAAGGAAAATGGCCCGACTCTGTCCATGATTCAAGGATTTTTCAAGCGTCAGCACTGTCACAAAGGTTTGTACAAGGCAAGAGAATGTTATTACTATCCAAGGTTTACTTTATCTACTTTAACCTTAAGAATCTCATGTATATTTAACCAACACTTTTATTCCATAGGGGGGTGTTCAGTGGAGTTCTGCTTGGGAACTGTGGCTGTCCTTGTATGCCCTACCTGCTGACACATACACACCACCAGCAACAGAAGCAGAGACAGCCCTTAACCATGCCCACACAAAAACCAGAGCACGAACTGAGACTGTTTTTCCGGCAAACTGATATCTAGGTTTTAGTGTCTAAAAAGCCTCAGGGTTACTGCAGACAGGGCCGGTGTCAACACTGCCCTGAGAGAAATGCGATTTGAAGTGATGTATTCATTCACTCAATTCAAAAAGGAAAAAAAAAAAAAGCAGGACTTCTGGTTCTCTCTTTTTTTTTTTTTTTTTTTTTTTAAATCACATCCTTCTCCAGGTTCTTTATCTCCAACTGAAACTTCTTAATATTGAACTTTTTAACTTTCGGAATTAGAGAGATTCAGAAAGTTTCTGACTTTCAGTGCCAATAAGAGGATGACGCCTGTAAATCCAATGGACATCTTATGAAAGAGAAAATGTGTCAAAGAGTAGCTGAAAATATAGTTGCTTATAGTGATATGAATAGTTACTCACGTCATTCCTTGCTGAAGTGCTTTTTCAAGGCAAAGTATACGGTTTTACTTTCAAGAATGAAGACACATCCAAAAGCATTAACATTTGATCTAACCTCTGACCTTTTCTGTCACTGCAGAAATACAATTGCCTGTTCTGGGCTGCTTATGTACTCTGTGTAAGCGTATATAGCGAGATTGTTCAAGCCTGGTTTGAGTTGACCAGACATCGCTAAGTTGTGTTAATGGAACAGTTTGAGCCTCAAAGTGAAAGATGGCGTTGATTCAAACCGGGCTTTTTCAATTAAGCGCAGACCTCATCAGTGGTGTTAATGGGTCATCCCACTGGTATGCACAAAGAAAATCAGTCTGTTATTGCTGTTGTAAAGAATTGTAGACGCATTCTCTGAGATAGGCCTATTTTTTATTTAATATAGTCTATTTATATTATATATCTTCATTTACATGTTTATATATTATGCAGCTGTACAATTTCATTGAGGGTAGGCCTGATGTTATTTTTGTTCTGTTTACATTTTTATTGTTATTTGCACAGCTGTGTGTTGTGTTAAGCAGGAGAGGAAAACCTGTAATGTACTGCAATGTACAGAAGAAGAAAAGTCAGTGTATAAACCATAATGGATGTTTACAACAGACAGTTCGGGTAATAACTTTACTCTTCACTCTCTCCTCCAAAAAGTTTTAAAACCTGTATGACTGTCTGACCACTTGTGTTTCTTGTAAACTCTGACTGATATTTACCAATGTCACTGCATTAACATCTGATATTCATACTGGTAGGAATGATGACAACATTACAAAAACAAGACCATGGCTGTGAGAAACCAGAATTTCCCTTGAAATGTGTCCATGCCAGGTAAACACACGAGGCACTGGATTTGTTAAAAAAAATAAAAATTTTAATAAATAAACAGACTACAAGGGGGAAAAAAAAGCTGCAGTTAAGCATGCAGCTCACATGGCCAGTTGAAGTTAAAACACTGAGTCGAATAGCTTTGGCACAAGCGCGCCTCAGGCCTGGATGTGTCTACATTAAAAAAAAAAAAAAGACTGCCGTTCTTGGCTATTCTTGTGGTAATAAATGACTTTTAGTGGCCATTCATTTCAGTCCAAGGTTCTTAAGAGCAGCAATATGGTGCTGGAAGTTCCTCAATATTACATGATAAATGTGTCAGGAGCTGATCAACCATAAATTGGTATGCATGGCAGTCTGAATGCTGCACTGGCTGCATTAGTTATAAAGAATAATGATGCATCTGTGGTTGCTGTTTAGCCTTGGTGATCTACTGATGTATCTCCCGAAAAGATTTTCTGAAGAAACAATCTGTCATCGCCTCAATTCACACTGTCATCTCCTGCGACGGCTTTAAATATTTGAGAAAAAACATGGCCTTTTAATTTTTTTTTTTTTTTTTTTTTCTGTAGCTACCACTATATATTTCACTTCAAACATTTCATCTGTGGTGTTTTCCATTGTTGTTCCTCAAGGTGTAATAGCTGTAATGCAACTGTATCAGCCTTGCAACAGAAGGTCAACTTTAAAAGGTTTCCATTACTGAAAAGGTCAGAGCCTCCAGGTGTGAAGCAGCGCCACACCACAGATGGAAAAGTCAAAAACATTGAAAAAACATTTAATTGGATGAATTGTC
This sequence comes from Seriola lalandi dorsalis, assembly GCF_002814215.2. Taxonomy (NCBI): domain Eukaryota; kingdom Metazoa; phylum Chordata; class Actinopteri; order Carangiformes; family Carangidae; genus Seriola; species Seriola lalandi. The sequence goes on along the minus strand of NW_019524885.1, from coordinate 371,298 downwards.
TTTAATTGTGTTAGACTTATCTATTTTCCATTTGTTGTATGACTTGGATGCTCTTTACATTTGGCATCAACAGTGTGTCTACACGCAATATTAGAGTTCATATGAATGTGTGTGTGTGTGCATAGTGTGAGCCCCCACCGTTGCTATATTTCTCCCGTTTCTGTGTGTGTACATGCTGTATTCATGTGTGTGTTCGTGTGTGGGTGTATGTGTGTGCATCTATTATGTGTGTGGGCTGTTCCCTCCACTACCCTGAGCGGTGGCTAGGGGGTGCACTATGGACACGGTGTGTGTATGGGCAAGAGAGAGAGAGAGAGAGAGAGAGAGAGAAGGGGGAGAGAGAGAGAGAGAGAGAGAGAGAGAGAGAGACAGAGAGAGGAGAGAGAGAGAGTGTGTGTGTCTCGGTAATGTATTCCTGCCTGTGGCTGGGCTGGTCACATGGGGAGAGCAGCCTGTTTAAAACAGCCTCAGCTTGCTCACTCAGAGCAGTGCGAGACGCAGAGACAGAGGCACACGTTCTCTCTCTCCCTCTCCCTTTCATGCACGCACACACACACATGCTCATGCACGCAGGCGGCAACTGTCCTCTATCGGACTGACACAACCCACACACAATCACACACCGGGATAGACACACTTCCCCTTGCTACAGTGGAGAAGAGGATAAGAAGTGACATATCAGGAGAAAAAAAAACAGAAATACAAAAAAAAGAGAGGAGGTTCACAGTGAGTACCCCATTCATTTTCTTTCTTTTTTTTTTTCTTCATTTTGAATTTTGGACTTTGCTCTTCTTCAGCGCTGCCTGACCAGGACCTGACAGGGACTGAGGGAGGGAAAGAGAGTTGGATGGAAGGGATTGTGACAAAAAAAAAAGAAAGAAAGAAAGGAAGGATAGCCAAAAGAAAAAGGTGACAGGAGGGAGTAGAGATGTGGTGCTAGTGCAACATCGGGATACCTCTCCATCAATCTGTCCTTCTGTCTGTGGGATCTAATGCTGTTAATTAGCAGCGTGCGCTTGGAATGAGAGGAATGCCATTGCGCGGAGCTGGAGTGGGGTTTGCTTCGGACTCCTGTGCTTTCCTGTGTGCGTGCGTGTGTCTGTGTGTGTGTGTGTGTGTGTGTGTGTGTGTCCATGTCCTCACTGTCTTTTTGTGTTTTGTATGCTGGCTGCATTGTGGTGGTCAGCCGCGCTGATGTTGAGCGGACTCCCAGAGACACACGCTGCTCTGGCTGTGATTAATAGAAACCTATTGATATGCAGATGGAAGGGGATAGACCCGTCACAGCGCTGCTCCACTGATATGAGTGATGTGTTGGGAAGAAAGGGGACAGTCTCGCTATCTCTTCTCCTCCTTATCGTCTCTGTCCAAGTATCTGCCTGTCCCCCCTCTGTCCTGCCGCCTCGCTCCTCACTTCCCTCCCCTGCTCATGTCTGCCGCCGCCGCTGATCTCTTCCTCTGACATGCTCTCCCTCTTCTCACTAACCTTTCTTGCCTCTGTCTTTTCATTAACTTTTGTCCCTGTCTGAAGCCCCCCTCTATTTTTGTACGCCTCCTAAGCTGTACATGCACCTCTTTTTTTCATCCAACTCCTCGCTTTCTATCTTTATCCACCCCCACCCCCCCACACACACCCCACCACCCCTTCTCCTCTCCAATCCCCCCACGCTGGTACATGCTGGTATACATAGTGGATTCCTCAGTTGCATAGAAAGAGAGAGGATCGCAGAGTTGTGAGGAGGGAAGGAGGGGAGGGAGAAGGGGAGAAGAAAGAGAGAGGAATGAAGGAGAAAGTGGAAGGAGGGGAGTGTGAGGGGTGCGGGGAGGGGTGTGCATTGAAAAGGCTGACACTGGCTTGGACAATTAGCCCGGGGAGTCCGTCCTGGGGTGCTATTCTGAGAGGGGCTTTGGCCCCTGGGCCCTGGGCGCTGGGTCACGGGATGCCTTGACCCCTCCAGTCGACAGCTAGGCATGGGAGCCATTATCACAGCCTGATTGATTAGCAGTGAGCGGAAATCCCTTTTCTCTTCACTCCTTGGGAGAAAAAGACGAGAGCTTTTTGTCCTTTTGCTGCTGCTGGTTTAGTATCTGCCTGCCTGAATGTGCAAAGCTGTGGCTCTTTTTTTTTTTTTTTTTTTTTTTACTGTTGTCAGTTATGGAGGCCTGGTCTCCATATATCCTTCGCTCTCTGGGCTTGTCTTTTTCTCCCTTACTTTTTCTCCTAGACAACATGCATGTGTGTGTGTGTGTGTGTGTGTGTGTGTGTGTGTGTTTGACTGGGTATAATATTTATTTGACAAGACAGTCAAGTTGCCGTGTGAGGAAGATGCTGCAAAGATTTGTTGGGTAGCTTCCTAATATACAGACATGTGATCTGATTGTATTTTCTCTTGTTTACTCTTTCACTCTCATCATTCTCAGAGCTTCTGTGAGTTGTGCACCTGCACGGGTTGTTAGTAATGCATTTTCAAGGCTAACTGGAGGTTGTGGCAAGAAAAGGGAGTAAATAAAAAAAGATGTGGAAGGGAAATATGGTAAAAGACAAGAATGGTGGGGGAACATATTCTGTAGGACAGCTTGGGAAATTGAGCTCCTCTCTTCACACTGTGTATTTCCCTTTTATTGTGTCTCCATCTCGTTTCTCCCATCTCTCGCTACTTTTGCTCTCCCTCAACAGACTCCCCCTCCCCTCCCCTCCCCTTCCCTCCCCTCCTCAGACTGGGAGTTTAGCAGGGTGTTTAGCCCAGCTCACGGCTGATCAAAGCAGTGTGTGTCAGACTGGGCTTAGCCCAGGCACTCCTAATGGAGCACCGTTTTCATGCCTAGTTGGTGGTGGAATGGGGGGGGG
>NW_019524885.1:366595-368430 GCF_002814215.2 Seriola lalandi dorsalis | reverse complement strand
GTGGGAGGTTGGGGTGAGGGGAGAAGAGGAGAAAGGGGGTGCAAATAGCAAAGACTGACAGAAATAGTTCAAGGGAGGAAAAGACAGCTAGACAGACAGGCAGATGGAGAGAGGGCAACAAATAAGAATGACAAAGGCGAGCAGGCGAGGGCAGAAAGGAAGAGGGAGAGAGAGTCAGTGATGATTAACAAGCAAAACAGGCAAAAGGTGAGTGGTGAAGAGGAAAAACAGGCGAAAAGGGACGGACAGGAGCAAAATCAGTGGCTGTCAAAAGCACACAGAGAGGAACAAAGCTGAGGACAGGCACAGAGACAGACAGGAAGACAGACAGTGAGCGGAGAGGCAGGCTGTAAATGTCTTTCCACTCTTTTTTCTCATGGAGGGACCCAGTACCAACAGGGCGTACAGTTTAGGCCAGCACAGGATCGCTCCCACACATGGTTTGGTTTTAGGCTGGAAGCAACACCAGACGGGAAGAGGCCTGCGTGTGCATGCACGTGTGTGTGTGCATGTGTGTGTGTGTGTGTGCGTGTGAGAGAGAGAGAGATAACGAGGGGGAGAAAAAAAAGAGAACTGTGTGTGTGTGTGTGTGTGTGTGTGTGTTTGTGTGTGTGCACGGTGCATGGTGCATGGTAAGCATCTGTGTGCCTGTCTGTGCATGCCTGTATGCCAGGCACCAGACATACATGCATGTAAACTCTATATTGATTTTTAACAGACTATAAAAATGCGTCTAGACTTCTTGGACATTGATCCTGAAAATAGAAGTTTTATTCTTATGATGACTTTATCTCTTGATGACTTTATCTAGCAGAGGACAGGACTGAGGTGTCTCTGAAGCGGGAGGAAAAAGTTACTGTTTTAACCTTGAGAAATAAAAAGTCCTTAATTTGGAAAATGGCACTTACATCTTATTAAAGGGTCTGTGATGACTGTGGTGACATTTTAAAGTGAGTCTCAAGGAAGCGAGAGGTAAAGCTGACAGTCCCAACAGGCACATAAGCAAAGTGAACAAAGGCATACGGTATTAACAGAGTGAATAAATGCTGCTAGTTTGCTTTCACTACGTCAGGGTTTGATTAAATGTCTAAGTGTTATTCTGTGAAGTTTAATCTAAAACTGTGCTTTATATACCTCTGAACTTCTTTTCTTTTCTCCCCTTTCATTCTCCTGATTTTTCCTTCACTTGATTTCTCTGCCTCTTCTCCTTCTTTCATCACCCTTTCAACTTCTTTCCCTCTCTGTCCCTCTATATTCAGAAACCTCTCCAGTCCATTCACTTCCCCTTTTCTTTCCCTCCCTTGCTCATCCTCACCATTCCCTCTCCCCTTGCATCCTTCTTTTACTCCTGCTCTTACACACATCGCTCACACATACGGATTCAAAAAAAGGCTGGGACAGCGACGGCTGCTGTTCATCATGAATGAGACCTGGCCGTGCAGCCCTGCGCCCCCTCCCGCTGAGCTCGTCAGACTCAAAAAAAAAAAAAAAAAAAACTGTCCAGTTGGAGCAGAGTGTGTAAATGACATGCTCAACGCAGCGCACCACAACTACAGATTCATGTGCAGCCAGATAGCGCCAACTTCTTTGTATCCATGTGAGTGTGAACGCACCATTACTCCCACTCCGCCTCACCTCTTCTACACTCCTTTCTTTTTCTTTCTCCCCCCCCTTTGCCTCTCCCCTCCCATCCCCACCTCGCAATGCTGGTGTTTATGCTTCAGACAGAAGAAAGGTAAGGTAAAACTAGGATAATATTTCCCCTAACATACTTACTGCCTGGGTAAACATCCTCTGACAGATGTCCGAATGTTGGTCTGATCAGAGCAGATCGG
>NW_019524885.1:359832-366367 GCF_002814215.2 Seriola lalandi dorsalis | reverse complement strand
GGGGGGGGGCTGTGAATCTCACTGCTGTAACGTACACAAGGGCTACAAATTGGAAGCCGGTGTGGAGATGGGGGGGGGTCCAGAGTCATAGGGAGAGTCAAAAACTTTTTCTCGCCTTGAAAACTAAACAGATTCAGGATGAGAGAGGTTTTAGAAAGACCAGTGTAGAAGACATGCAGGTGAAGTCAGCAGGGTCCAACAGGTGTTAACTGCCACTGACCATCGCTATCATTTGCTGGAGAGATGAACATCACTTGACCTCCTTCACAACTCCTGGCTGCTATCTGGTTAATGTGCTCGCAGCAAGCGGGTTTCTCTCCTAGGCCAAAAATTGTTTTTTAATCACCTCAACCAATAAAATGTGATTACAGATCTTAACTGAATCTCTGAGTTTTAGATGTTCATAACTTTAGTAACTTAAGAACTGAACCTAATCTGATTTAAAAACGGGATTCAAAAGGATTTGGATTCGATAAGCAGATTCAATGCTGGACTGAGATTTGACAAAATGCTTTTCAAGCTGAAGCGAAGGAGGGAGGGAAAGTGAGAGGGAGAGAGTCTAGAGTAATAGGGAAGGGAATAAATAAATAGGAGATTTTGTTATAAGCATATCTGTGTTTGTACATGCATCAACAGAGACATATTACATGCTTCTGTGAAACATATGCGGGCAAGAGCTTTGTACTGAACAAGCCTCCAAAAAGGCAGCAAAGACAAGAGAAAGCCAGCGCTCCTCTCCGGCAACGCACAGCTCCCCACACTTTCTCCGTCTACCCTCTCCCTCCCTCTCTCTCTCTGTCTCTCTCTCTCTCTCTCTCTCTCCTTTTCGTTAGATATGCCACTTGCTGTGTGCTTTTATCTAAATGCACCTAAGGGTGTGAAAACATGACAAGATTTTGTTAAGATTTGGCCCCAATTAAGCGGCCTCACATGCATTTCAGAGATCCACGTTTTACGACTGTTTCCTCTCTTCACCCCGAGCTGGAAGATCTGGCTCGGAGGGGGACTTGGTGTGTAATTATTTCTGTAATCCAAAAGAACTCTTGTGCTTTCTTTGTACATTTTTAATACAGATACATGCAGATATTAAACCACTCCCTAATGCCACAACTCATAACATGCCCTCTGACTATGGATCAGGACCTTGAAATTGTGGAAAGTTGAGAAATGACTATAGAGAAGTCTGGGGTTGTGACTCTCTGTGCTTGGTTTTGAGTACATCATTTTTCAGACTTGTATATTTGTGTTCCCTTTTTGTTCTATTTGGGTGCTTGCCTGTTTGTGTGCAAGTGAGTCAGGGTCTGTCAGTCCGCCTTTTCGTCTGTCAACTAGTGTGTGTGTTTGCTAGTGGGTCAGTGCGTGTGTGTGTCAATAATTTGTGTGTGTATATGTGCTTGGCTCGGCTGTATTTTCCTCCTTAGACAGCTCTCCATTCATCCCCTGTAGCATTCTTGCAGCTCAGGCTGACTTCTTCTAACTTTCTGATCAAAGCAAATGAGGGATGAAAGGAGGGAAACGGAGAAAACCATTTATGACTGTGTCAGAAAAAAAAAAAAAAAAAAAACTTTAAAATGTATTCCCCCTACAACTTATAGCCATCTGAAGTGGTTCACATTCTGTTAAACACTGATGGACTAACATGCTACCTGATCTTAGACTGTACATAAAGATGGACGCAGCGTCCGGTTTCAAAGCTCGGAGCGGGCTGCCCCGCCGTCACCATCTTGGTAGTGCCTGACTTCACCTGACTCCTGGCTCATCTAAAAATGGGCGGGGGGGACTTGTGACTGCCAGTTTGTGGCAAGCATACGCTCACCCAAATGTCACTCGAAGCGATACACCCTCAATTTAAAAAAAAAATTTAAACGGTGAGTAATATAAATATTTAGCCCCTGTACAGTCGCCACAAAGGGGAAAATTAGCTATAGACACTAAAACCGTTTTTGTACCAGGCTGTAAACGTGTTAGTTTCTGCTGTGAAGTTGGGCATTTTAACATTGGAGTCTATGGGGATTGACTCACTTTTGGAGCCAGACTCTAGTGGCCATTCGAGGAACTTCCGTGTTGGCTTCATTTGTGCTGCAAACTTGTATGCATATATATGCTAGAAAAACGCGCACACACACACACACACACACACACACACACACACACACACACACACATTCATTTTTGCATTCTGACATAAAGTGCTTGCATTTAGTGTATAAAAATAATTTCCTCAGACACATGCATTCTATTTATAAGTGCATCTTGAGGATAAGCAGAGCAGAGTAAATGTGCCTCGGGGCTGCAGTGCAATATAGTACAGTATGTATGCAGCGCAGGGATAAGATGGAAATTGTAAGAAATGATTATCCATTTCTAGAGACTGTAGACATGCAATATATCCACCCATTTGTCTGGATTGTGAGTTTGTTTCCTACTCAGTATTATAGACTTTTCTTTTTTTATTTTCATTTGGCAGATGAATGACATATGACTTGCTACATTGACATGTCAAAATAGTTTAGAGATATAAATGTTGTTAGACCATGTCAGCCGAATGGATAGAATGGGAAAACCTCACACTATATTCAACTAGGGAGCATTCATACTTTATACAACAATAGATAGCACCTTTAAAATTGGTTGAATCAATCACAGTAGCGTTAATATTGGATTTGATTCCGATGTATCCGCCAGCTGTGGTAGCTTTTGCCACATGTTTGTTGTTATTCTTTTGTAGCTGTCAGAAAATTACCGACACATCTCTGACCCTCCTCCGTTTGACCGCACTTATGATCAGCCTATTCGCTTACGAATGCAGCATTAGCCTGCTTACATTCTGTTCCTGTCATCAGTTATTCCTGCGATCACCAGCTCCTTTGAAGAAATGCATTGCCGTGCTGCTGCGGGAGGAGACATTTACAGTTTGATGTATACATGAATCATTTAAATTATAGCGGAGTGATAAGCTTTGATCCTCGAGGTGCTACTTCTTTTTTTCTTTTTTTTTTTAACTGTGCGACACTTTCGTTTAGACAGTAAGTGGCTCTTTACAGTTTTTATAGTTTGTCTCTTACATTTCTTTTATTGTATTTTTTCTTGTAGTTTCTGTTAATGAGGTTATGTAGATTATCTCTGTCTGTTCGTCCATGCTATCCACTGCTTAAGCTCTCCACAGTTAATACCCAAATGTTCCAACGGAGGTGGGACTCTAAAACTACCAGTTTACATCTACATGATACAAGTTGGCAAATGAGGGGGAGTCGGGAGGGGCGTGACTGTGAGGGAGAGCTACAGCACATGCGAAGAAAAGCTGGTAACAAAAGGAGGGAGGCGTGGAGAGGCAGGTGTTGCTAACAGCAGACAAGGCTGTGGTCACCTCATGAGGGAGAGGTGACAGGAACAGTTGAGTCTAACAACATGAAAGAATGGCCGCGCCTGAGGCAGAACGAGGGAATACGTGAGACACTGAAGACCTTACAGGATGGAGGGAGAGGCTGTGACTTCTTGAGAGAGGGATTAAAAGAAACAAGAGGACCGTAAAGAAGACTCGAGAGGTTAGGAGGAGGCTAACAACAAAAGAGATTGTGGTCAGAGAAGAGGAGTAAGAAAAGTAGAGGAACACAGGAGATTCAATTATGGAGCAGTTTTACTGAAGGATACCATCAGGCATGATTGGGACTAGAGGGGAGGTGGCAGAAGAGAGGAGGTACTGAGAGGATTGGATAGACCTGGCAGGCGCTAACAGTAAACATGATTGTGGTCAAACATAAGAGCGGGAGACAAGAAGCGATGGGAGGGGGCTGGAGGTCGAGGGGGAGGGGAGGGGAGGAAATCAGAGAATAGGATAGACTATCAACGGACATGACCGTGATCGGCATGGGGAGAGACGAAAAGGAGAGGACGAAAAAAAGAAAGAACGGTGAGCACATTGGAGCCTGTTGCGGCCACCGGCGTGATTAAGGTCAGAGAAGAGGAAGAGGTGGACAGATTAGAGAAAATGAAGGGGGGGGCGTCAAACAGGTGGGGTTGAGTTGAAACGTGACAACGGCCGCTGCACAGGACACAAATGGAGGGAGAAGTGGAGAATGAAATGACTCGGTGAAGAGTCCAGGAGAGACAAGAATACAGAGCGTTTTTTACCCTTTTACACAGCAATTATATTCTAAATTTTAAAAAAAGAGTATGCGCTGAAACACTGCCGTCCTCATTTATTTATCTAAAGTCAAAATGAGACCTGGGTGTAGAAAATGTTCCCAACTCTGGGGTTGTGCCACATTATTAATAATGCGCTTTGTTAAAAATGCATGAATTTTCCATTAATTGGAAATTCAACATTAGGGCTCCTGCTTTATCATAATAAGATGTACAAATCTTTCTTTATCTCAGCTAGGAGATTCATATAAGCTGTTGAAAAGGCTTAGGGCTCTGCCTCTGACACTGCTGAAAGTAGGTGCGTGTGTTTGTGTGTGTGTGTGTGTGTGTGTGTGTGTAGCCTTATGTCCATCCAGTGTCTCTGTCCTGCCTCAAGTGCGAGAAGCTGCTGCCTGCACATGTGCGTTATTGCTTACATCCATCTCTTCCCATATCCGTTCATAGATTAGCTTGTTGGTGTGTGTACAAACTTGCCTTTATGCACAAGTGTGTGTGAGTGAGTGCCTCTCTCAGAGCTGGGGGCTTTTAATCTATTAAAGCCTGATCCTTAAACACTAATCAATGCAGCCTTTTATATTTCCATTACAGTGCAGAAGGAAAGGGATAAATAAAGCATGACAGTGGAGCTCAGTAGTGGCCACAGAACACTGAAAGATCCCAATGGTTGTTGAAAGACACATGGAGAGGCTTGACCTATTTGTGTCAAAAAGAGGTTGCAAAGCTCTGTGGTGGTAGGTTATTTTCCATTTCTATTATTTTGATCATCAAATTTAGTTTATTGTAGTCCTGTAATTTTGTTACAAACAACTTTGACTGTGGGGACTGTTTCCCTTCAGTAGTGACGTGTATGCATGCTAGTGAACTTCCTGCTCACTATAATCAACCTGACCGACAGGATTGTTTTGTTGAAATGTATGATATGGTTATTTTTCACCAGTGTTGTAGTTGAGTCACTAAACTTCAAGTGTGAATCGAGTCTCGAGTCGAGTCAAGTCGAGTTCCAAGATGGAGTTCCAGTGCTCCGCTCTGGCACAATCACATAGCTGACATACAAATACAAAAAAGGTCTACATTACACTCAGATGATGCGGCTGTCAACATTTCAAAGTGTGTGACACAATAGCCAAACAAATGCACTAGTAACAAAAAAATGTCTGAGCCTTCATCTCCAACTTCTGAGCGTAAATGCAGTCGATGCTCGAGTCCAAGTCCGGGTCATTGGAGCTCAACTCAAAGTCATGAGTTCTGAAAATCAGGACTTTGCCCCGTGGTCAGGTCATTTCCAATTTATTAACACTTTCGTCTTACTTTGATAGCTTTGGGCATTGTTTTGGTTGGCTAAGATAACACTGTACTCACTTAAGTAATTGCTCACTAAACGTGGTGAAAGCACGACAACCAACTCTGACGGGCCAAGGAAAGAGCAGTCAGAGGATAAGACAGGTTGTAAACAAGCCAACGGTTCATCCACATTATTCAAAATACATTATTTGGAGATTAAGGCAAAACTGAGCAGAATTGAAATGAACTGGACTAAAATGTTGATAAAGAGTTCTCATTCCACAGGAAAAAGAAGTTGTTCTCTAACGGCTGAAAGAAATGGGTAATAATTCTACCGCTCACTATAACTTTGTCTACCCCAGGGGTTTGTTTAAAACATGTATGACTCTTGCAATGATCATGGTTCCTCCCCCCATCTGGCATGTCATTTCCCAGCTCTGGGCAATTAGTTTGGTGAGTGCAATGTCATCATACCCAGCAGAAACAATTGCCAGCCCTACAGAAATGAGATCCGAGATTTAATAAACCAGGATTACAGTTAGACACTCAAAAGAAATGCTTATGCCATTCAGCCAGCTAGTAAACAGAATAATGAGCATTTGTTTGGTTGAAAAGAAAAAAAAAAAAAAGGAAAAGTCTTATTCTTTTATATCAGAGAGCTGAAAGAATGGAGACAAAGCGTCAGTTAAAATATGACTTCTACAACTATAACAGTCTCATCTTCGTCTTTACAATTAAAACGGATGATGAATATGAGTACTTGACACACCTCCTCCCTCAATTTAGTCGGATTATTATTTGCCAGTGCTTGCATGAGAATCTCTGCCTTTTTGTGCCGCATGCTCTGATAGCAGCCCCTCATGTCATCGTCCTCCCACCCCTCTTTTTTTTTCCTTTCTTTAAATGTAGTGCTCCATGCTCGCAGCATTGCATCATGTATTCCCTTTGGACCATGTTTAAGTGGTGATATATGCACTATAGCATTCAGCTGTCAGGAGAGAACACTTTCAAGCTATGCAGCTGACAATATGTGCTCCCGTTTTAGTGATGATTTACAACAAATGACTGCAGTGCAACAGGAAGCCACAGTTGCCCCACCACGCCCCCCCCC
>NW_019524885.1:333906-359812 GCF_002814215.2 Seriola lalandi dorsalis | reverse complement strand
CCCCACCCCCCACCCCACCTCTTCTTTTTCCCATTTAAACCCACTAAACAGACAGTATTTGCCTCTTCTGAAAGCACATTTTATTAGCTATGTCTGCTTGTGTATATGTCCCTCAACCCCAATTAATTTAGTATACTTAAGTGGCAGATTTGCATTAGACTGTGCAAGCCTTAGGAGTATATTTTATTAGTGTTGTCTGGGTAACCCGCACCAACAGCCCCCACCCACTCCGTCCCCTCAGCTTCAACACGCACATGCACACATTTTATTTCACTGCATTCACCCCAACAGTATGTTCTCTGCAGGAGTGTACGTGTGTTTTTTCTTTTTTTTTTTTTTTTTTTTTTCCGCTCCGCTGTGGTAGTTTATTAGCGATGTCTCCTTTGATAGTTAGTGTGCACGCTTGATTATGGCTGAAAGGGAGTGGGCCGGGCGCTGGGCCGGAGAGGAAGTCTGCCTAATGATATTAACAACATCCTTTATTGGGTAGCTACTGCAGGCAGACGGAGGGAGAGGAGTAAAGAGACAGGAGGGAGGGGGGGCGGGAGGGGGGACATGGCGAAAGAGAGAAGAGAAGGGAGTTGGAAGAGAAAAAGGGAAAACGGGGGAGAGGAAATTTAGGGTGAATCAAAGAGACAGTGTGTGGAGGGCTGCGGGGGCTACCTTGTCTGGGGATTTAGCCAGAAGAAAAATAAGGAAGGGGTCGATAGACAGGAGGCCGAGAGAAAATAAACAGAATGAAATTATGAGAGAGGGATAATCTCCACAAAAGTGACCCTGACCCGGCACTACAATGGTAGATATTCTCACTCTGTCTTAATATATTATACAGAACTGTCAGTCCCTCTGTGCCGCTCTAATAGAAACTTCGCAGTCGCATCACAAATTGCCTAGCAACCCCACCCGGCTCCATCATGGAGATCCACTGGGGGATTAGCTGTGTGTAAATTATGACTTTAAGAGTCTATCAGCTGGGAAGGAAAAAAACAAAAAAACAGAAGCCTCAAAAAGAAAAAAAAAAATGTTTTGATGCTGGTTTAAGTCATGTTTAGTAATGTTAGAGGTAACAGTGATTGGTCTGGAAAGGTAAAAAAAAATTAATGGTTAGCTAGGCAGGTTCTGTGGCTAACAGGCTCACAGCTAACACCTCAGAGACAGCGCTTGAATGCCTCTTGTAATTTTAATAACATCTTTTACCCTAATCATGATTTTAACATTCACTTTATGAAGAGAACAGAATCAAGATTCACTGGATGTGCTTGTGGTTTTTAATGCCTGTAGTGTTTCTTCAGTGTTCAAGCAGGAAATTCCTTGAACTTAATGGCAGCCGGAGTTGCCATAAAAGCCTTTGAGTATTTTATATGAGACTGAGGATGTAAGGACACAGAATGAACGAGAGCCGGAGGTCCACTGATTAAAGGCTATGCATACAAAAAAGATTACAATTACAAACACAAGAGCTATACTATCACAACCTGATGCAAAACCTTGGGGAGAGTTCTTGATCAAGTGAAGTGAATGGCCTTTTTTCATCTAGTTTAAAGTCACAGCAGATACAAGACTTATAGAGACGTATCTTATTGAATCTGATAAGTGAATCTAATAGCAGCAACTATGGGGTGAATGCTGTCAGGGAATATGAGGTTAGCTGTTTGCACTGGTAGTTGTGGGTCTAAAACATTGAGGTTTCACAATATGTTAGTGGGAGATAGTATTGTCGAGTTATGGGCAGAAAGCCGTGGTAACAACGTTAACCAATTAATTGTTTATAAGGTTTTCAACTTCAAGCGAGTCAAGGTGAGAGGAAAGGCATCATCTACACCGGGCCCGTAGTGTTACTTCCAAACACACACACACACACACACACACACACACACAAAACTGTACACATCAGATCGATTGCAGTGCATAAAAGACAGGGAGTGAATGTAGCGGGATTATTTACATAACCGGTTTATGTTCCTTTGTGTTGTTGAAAGACGTCCACAGACACAAAACGAGATAGCGGTATCCTCTGTAAACTGGCATTGCACGGCCGAGAGAAGACAACGCGCCACAGACACTTACACAGACGCTAGGGATGTTGACTCAAGACAAAAACCGCTGAATGAGGACAAAACAGAACTGAGCTATAATCAGTCTGCAAGTCGAGGTGTGAGAGTGGGCGTGCAGAGACGGATTCACAAGAATAAAACATGCTTTTTGCGCTCCCCTCAAAATGTGCTCTTACACTTTCTCCAAATTCTAAGCACCTGAGCTTGTGAAAGGGTGTGTGCTAACCAGATTTGGAGAACATGCCTGAAAAAGACACACAGGACCTTGCACAATAATACTTTTCTTTCTCAAATGGGTTTTACTCTGTTTTAACTTTCAGATACAAAAGTGCCCGCAACAACTGTGCAACTTTGAATTTAACCGGCAAAGGAGGCTTCACTGCTCCCTTACATTTAGAAAGATCATTTGTTTTGCAACTTCAACACATCAGCTTCATTCATAATCCTGCCATTATACATTCTTGAAACTTGTTATTGCTCTTACAAATTTCTCTCCACACGCTGTGTTTTTATAAAACAAAACACATTTAAAAAAAAAAAAAAAAAACCCCAGCATGGATCAAAAAACTATTTTCTTCTCTAACAAACCTCTGTATTTAACTGTGATCACTTTTATGGAAAAAAATAAAATAAAAGGCAACACTTTTGGTCTATGGAGAAAACCATGCATGAAACAGCGTATGTTACCAGATGCAATCAAAAGACTGTTCTAGCCTGTCTAGCACAATTACCAACGTTCGCATAAACACACACTGAACAAGCACACATGCTTGTTCCCATTCACACACAAACCATCGCACACAGACACCGAATGACAGGGCGTTGATCGTTAAGCAGCACCAATCCTCATCTCCCACTAACACCCAGCGAAAGCTGTCACCTTGAGAAGCTTCACTCAACACCAAAAAATGTCAAGGCTGGCAATTTCCTCTATTTACCTTGGCGAGGTGCCTGAGATCCCATACTCCTCCCAGATGTGTGTTATTGTGTGCAGGAATGTTTATTTGTCTGTTTGCGGGCATGTTCTTCTCTGCACAAGTGTGTCTGAGTGTGTGTGTGTCTGTCTGTGTGTCGGCAGCTCTGTGGCACTTTGTTTGTCTTTGTGAGTTCCTGTGTATGTGTGTGCGTGTACTAGACAGAGACAGATAAATAAACTCATTCTCTTGCACTGTGTCTCTCTGTAAGCAGTGTCAGCATCTCTCTGCACCTGTGGCTAAGGAGACGCATCAAGCACACACACACAGTCAACAGTCATGCTGTCACACAAACACACGCGCATGTAAACACGCGAATGCAGGCGCACATGTGAACTAAATGCTGCGACAACTGTTCTCAAAAAAATACCACACCTCGCGTACGTAAACTCCTTCACATATGGCCCGCGCAGACACACGCAATGCACTGTGGTGTCACATACAATGACACACACTGGCAGGCCCGCACACATTGTGTCACCTACACACACACACACACACACCTACACCTACACACACACACACACACACACACAGGCACCCACTGGTCTGTCAGAGTTAACATATCATTTGTCTTTTCCCAGGATCTTGCCCCCTGGTACAACGCGACTGGTCTCCATTTCTATGTGCATATCTGTGTGTGTGTGTGTGTGTGTGTGTGTGTGTGTGTGAGTGTGAGTGTGAGAGAGAGAGAGAGAGAGAGAAATACCACTGACTTATCTTTGACATGGAGGCAGAGCAGAAAGTAGTCTCTTATCAGGGAGGATTAACAAAAAAAAAAGTAGAATAACTTCACACACTGTAAATGACTGTTGTACCTGTGTACCTGTGTTTGTGTGTGCATGTCTCTATCCTCTATCTTTTTCTTTAACTGCATCTAACATATGTTTGGTTATACTGTGTGTTTGTGTGCCGCAGTTTGCATGTGTGCAGCCGCCGTACGATCATCATGAAAGTGCATTGTGTATGTCCTTTCATCTGATTCCTGTGTGTGTGTGTGTGTGTGTGTGTGTGTGTGTGTGTGTGTGAGACGAGAGCCTTTTGCGTAACTTCAGTGCATAAAAACAAACATGTTCTAATTAAAGAATTGGATTGGCTTTTCAGTAAAAAAAAAAAAAAAAAAGAAAGAAAAAAAGATCACACACGAGTTCATCTTGGTGGAGCATGTGACTCATCGATCTCCTCCAGAAACCCAACATTATCAACATTGAAGCTACCCTGGCAAAAACAGAACTGGACAGAGCATGTAAACTGGCTGCCTGAAGCGCTGCAGTTCTTACGGCCAACAAATTGATGCCTGGTGGATAAAAACCCTGCTCCAAACAGCAGCTGAACATACCATCTGTTTCTGTCCAATCCCACTCATTAGGGATACGTATTTTAATTTATTTTTTATTTCCCTTGTCATTTCATGGGCATCGCGATCAACCTCCTATTTCCTGCCATCTTGTTCTTATTGTCATTTCATTTCTGTAATTGAGTGCAGTTCTATCAGAGCTTGCCATCTTGTTGTTGTGGCTTATTTTGAGGTGAGATTTTTTTTTTTGTTTTGTGTTTTTTTTTATTTTTTTATGGCTCCTTCCCAGATTGTGCTGATTTTCTTTTGTATCCCTTTTTTTGTTTTTTAAATCCCTCAGATCAGCCTTTATTAAGTCTGTCACATTTTAGGAACATATTGAGAAACAGTCATACAACTCCATTTCAACCATAAACTTCACTACATACCAAATTTAAAATCACATCCAAACCCCTTTAGGGTTGGTTTCTGCCACCGCTGTGTTCATTATGTTTTTTCTGGAGAAGACACACTTGAAAATCAATGGAGCCATCAGCAGAGAGCCCAGGGGCGACGGTCATGCTAGCCTTCTGCCACCTCTCCCTCCAGATGCAACCTTTACGTGCTCCATCTGTGAGCTATGTGATTGCTCTGAACAGCCACCTGCGGTAGTGCCATGGCTGACGAGCAGAGCTAGTTTCATACACCCTCAATTTTAGTAACATTACGTTTGTTTGTTGATGAGATGCCGTTTTCTGTGCGAGGGAGTTACCTACTCTGCTTGTGAGCTCAACTTTTGGCAGTCAGACAACGACCTGACCTACAGTGTTGTGTTAGATACGCAGATTGCGACGAAAAATTGAGAAATTGCACAGTTTTCAAGTGCACACGTGCTTGTGTAAAAAGTTTGAGCAAGGGAACCCAGTATGTATGCCTGCGTGTGAATGCGCATGCATGTGTTAGAAGTAGATTGGATTTCACTGCGAAGGCATGTTGAACAATCGGTCAATTTCCTGCCACACGTTCAGTTTTCTCTCCCCATGACAAATTCCTCGATTTCCTCACAACACATTCCTGATGCATTATTGGTCATGGACATTATATGGTCCCACGTATTCTGTCTCTCGGAGTCTGGGAAGTATCACATTTCATGTGAGTTAATGCGAGCGAGGAAAAAAGAAAAGACAGAGCAACATGTAAGCCAACAATGTTTTATCCCCTAGTTGAGGAAGATGTAGTGTCTTGTTAAAGTTTTCAACAAACTAAGAGTTTTTGGCTTTGCTTTATTTCAATTTCATGGCTGTCTTTTTGTTCATGTTTAGACTTGGAACCATCTTTTTATTGCATAAGCTCCAATAAGATACAACCTAAATTGTTAGTTTTTTTCTATTAGGCACAGGTTCCAGTGCTACAACTGTTAACATAAGATAAGGAAGTATTTCTTACAGACCAAAGGATCAGCTGACACCGTCAGTCCCTGCCTGTAACATTGTGTAGACTGAATGCAGCTTATAAAAATGTCATGCAGTATCCTGTCTCAGTCCATTTAAGCAGCTACGCGATGCCACATAAAGACACTGAAATGTTCTGCAGACCTTCCTCCATAAACAATGTGCTTTAATAAGGTTTTAAACCAGAGGGAGAATGTTATCTGTAAAGAATAAGTGACTGTTTGTAGTGGCAGTGGGGGAGCTGACATGGCTCGAGGCGTCCATATTGTTGAGGAAAGTTAAGGAGGTTTAGCTCAAGTGTGAAATCCATATTGAAGCCCTTCGGTTATGCTCAACTTGACGAGTTGTGTGTGTCTGTGTGAATGTGTGAGTGTGTGTTTTTGCATCTGTCCGTCCGCGTGTGTGTATGCACATGCACGAATCTGTTTGAGTGTTAAGCTATAGAATATATGGCTTTGTGCGCTGGTATGAGTGTATCCCACTGGTATTTCCATTTAAAGTGTATGTGTGTGTGTGTGTGTGTGTGTGTGTGTGTGTCAGAAGTATAATTCACGACCTTCCACTGTTGCATAAATCCATTGACTGGTAGCTCAAAAAGACAGAAATGTAGGGAAAAAAAAGTCCATATGGAACTTATCATAAGCAGCCATATTTCTCCGTTACTAGAAGCAATTTGTTTTAATTGCCTACTTAGAAGTAATATGGCCTCATACTAGCTTTTTTTTTTTTTCACAAAAACCTAAATGAAATATGAGAATGCCTATTAACTGCTGTGATTATGTTATAATAATCAGAAAATTGAGTTGTCAAGACTGGAAAGCCTCTTTAAGATGGTAGTTACACAGCATATGCTCTCTGTGTGTGTGTGTGTGTGTGTGTGTGTGTGTGTGTGTGTGTGTGTGTGTGTGTGTGTGAGAATGTGTGCGGTTGTTCTACTGTATTCGTGTGGTCCAAAAACAGGGAGCCCACAGTACTTGTGGGATCCAATAGCTTTGTGGGGACCAAAATGCTGGATCCCACAAGTTTGAATGGCCGTTTGAGGGCTAAGACTTGGTTTTAGGGTTAAGGTCAGAGTTAGGTTAGGGTTAGGATTGGGCAGTTAGTTGTGATAGTTAAAGTTGGATAATGGGGCAAGGGAATGCATTATGTAAATGGGAAGTCACCACGTATATAATAAAACAAGCATGTGTGTGTATGTGTTGGGTAGTAATGCTATAGTTACCTGGTACATTTTTTGTGTTAAATTATCCCACTTAAAAGATTCTGGAGAGGCCACTGAAGTTCACTGAACTCATTGTCATGTTAATGAAATTAGTTAGGGACGACTTTTGCTTTATGACGTGGTCCATTACCATGATGGAAGAAGTCATTAGGAGATGGCAAATTGTGGCCATAAAGGGAAGCACATGGTCAGCAACAATGCTTAGATAGACTGTGCCAAGAAAACATTCTCCACCACCAGCCTGGACTGTTGACACAAGGTAGGCTGGGTCCATGGATTCATGCTGTTGATGTCAAATTCTGACCCTACCATCTGCTGCCTGAGCAGAAATCCAGATTCATCAGACCAGGCTATGTTTTTCCAGTCTTCAACTGTCCAGTTTTTGTGAGCCTGTGCCCACCGCAGCCTCAGATCTCTGTTCGTGGCCGACAGGAGAGGAACCTGACGTTGTCTTCTGCTGTTGTAGCTCATCCTACTCAAGGTTGGATGTGTTATTCTGAGATACTTTTCTGCTCACCACAGCGAGAGCGGTTATCTGAGTTACCGTAGCCTTTCAGTCAGCACCAACCAGTCTGCTCGTTCTCCTCTAAACATCAGCAACAAGGTGTTTCCTGATCTGTTGCTCACTGGATTTTTTTGTTTGTTTTGTTTTGTTTTGTTTTTTTTTCTCACCATTCTGAATAAAAACTCCAGAGACTGCTGTATGTGCAAATCCCAGGAGATCAGCAGATTCAGAAACACTCAAACCAGCCCATCTGGCACCAACAATCACGCCACAGTCAAAGTCACTGAGACCATTCTGATGTTTGATGTGAACATCAACCGAAGCGCCTGACCTGTATCTGCATGATTTCATATACTACACTGCTGCCACAGGACTGGCTGATTGGAGAACAAGGCAGAAAACAAACAACAACAGCAGCACTGTTTTGGTCAGCACGGTTGGATTAACTGTGATCATAAATACTCTGATGATACAGACTGGTACATGGCTGCACCTCCTTGCATCACTACCACATTCACAGTGAAGCACTGTATATCCTCTCAGGGGTGGTTCTTAAATAGCTCCGTGGCCTCGGCGTGCACCCCATCCTGACTGGCTGGAGGGGTGTTAATTAGTTTAAAATAATCCCAAATCTTCTCTGCTGTAGTCTTAATACCAACATATTACACACATTCTGCTGAGTCAGAGTTCCTGAGTGGCTTATGTTCTGGTTCAATTTCCCTGAGGAAAGGCTGTGAGTGAAGTGTATGAGGAGCAGTTTAATTGACCAAGCCTGATTTTCCAAATCTTCAAATGATCGCCGCCATCGTTCCTGCTCTTACAACAATGTCCATCTCCATATCCTCAAATATGTCATGAGCTGAACAGCATCAGCTGATTCAATATCCCTGGTCACAACACATGACTAAATTAGCTTCACTATGAGACAAACCAGCCTTAGATCAGCACTGCTATTTTAAGATCATTTGTACAATGAGCAATGACATAAAGAACAGAAAAGAGAGAGGGGGGAAAAAAAAAAGTTAAAATGTCGGTTGACATTGTTCATAATTTTACTGCTAATGCATACCAAGGCTCCTGCGATATCCTTTTGATGCACATTACACGATAGCGTTGCTTAAATATAATGTACACACACATACACAACAGATAACCTCAGTCAAAGAGGATTATGAATATTATTGGAACAAAAAAAAAAAACACATTTTCATTTTTTTTCATGACAATGATTCTCACTTTGTGCTCGGGGCTGTGCTTGACTTAGCTCTTCCAATCGTTTTTCATGTGCAAGAGGCTTTTAGGAGGCTTTATGTTCAAAAGACTGGCATAAGGGATTCTCACGGGGCTGTGACACTCCCATTAGGAATAGGATTCCCACAATGCAGCGCAGACATTAACTTAGAAACACACACCAGCTCTGTAGTCCCCGCCTGCAGCAGCGTACACAGATTGTGCTTACATTGTACCCTGAGATGTTGTGGAGCTCTGACTCAAAATCGTTCTTGTAGTGTGAACTTATAAACTGGATTTTGCGTCACGGCTTCTCAGAATCCCAACTTATGGTGATTTAGTGGTCAAGGAAACAGCTAAGAGCCTCTCTCATTTTAAATGCAAATGCCTGCGCTTTAAGCTTGCCCTTGGCTTCCCGAAATCAACATGGATTGGGATAGTTGTGGCGCTGTACTGTTTTTCAGCTTCCAATGCCGTGCTGCAATATGTAAAGTTGGGTTTAAATGGATTTTCAAGGACACAATAGACTGTGCTGCTGATATATTTTCATGTTTCTTGACTCCTGGCTATCCACCTAATCTCATTTGACATAAAAACAAGTCCAGTATTTGAGACAGAGAAAACAGTTTTCATTATTTAAAGAACAGAATACACCTGTGGCACATTTTTAAAAGAACTGTGTGTTTGTGTGAGTGTGCCTAGGAAGAATACATTATCAGTGGGTGTGTGAGAGGCTGGCATCAGTCATTGCCAATCAAATCAGCCTCTCTAATTCCCTTTAAAAGCAGTGCACTCCCTGCCATGAGGCACTGACAGTTTTATTATGTAGAGTCCAGGCCACCCTCTGCTAAGAGGAATGGAAGGTGGATGGATGGACTGGACTGGATGCTCTTGACTTGGAGGTGAAGAGTTGCAAAGCACAAAAGTGTAAAACCCATAATATGGATATATGAGACCGTAAATATACTTCCAAGGGCAGACGATGTGTCTTTTTCTTTTTAAGTTGAAATGACTCAGTGAATATTGAAAGTCTGGTCACCATATCATGTAGCATTCAGCTCCAGTTATCTGAAACCAATATAACTCAGTTTTGACATGTATTATTCATGTACGCACACAAATTGAAGGATTACACTTTCCTGTGTTGACATGGCTCCTCTTGTGCTTATGAAATCCTTTCAGATCACACGGTCTAACACATAAAATATGTATTTGCAGCGGAAAACTGGGGAGGTTTGTCTCAGTTAATGAAAGGCTGACATTTTGGTGACGCTGCTGATTGAAAATGAAATCGCTGATTGGCCTCAGCACTCCGCTGTTTCCTTGTGTCAACGTATTTAAACCTGTGAACACGTAGGATGCTGCCAAAAAGTAGCACTTGTTCTCAGTTGACTTTCCCCCGGATCAAATAAAGGGGTTAAGGGATAGAAGTGTGGCATGATTAACCTGTTGAAGATAATTATTGAGCAGAAATTGTATTCTTTTGTGATGGAACCTACTTTACTAGAGTTTAAATTGTCTTTTGCATTTATTTTCTACATTTCTACGACCATGCTTTTTTTTTTCTTGGTACATTTTGATAAAATTGAACCATTAAAATCAGATTAGGCTTTAAAATGATTTGCCTATATGACCTAATTTGTAAGCATTTCGATAGAACAAAGAACATGCATCTATTGCTTGATGCCTTTTAAGTATCCGATATCTGGTACCTTCTATTAGACTACAGGTCTGCCTAGTGCTTGAAAATACAGAAAGGCCGCTGTTGTATGTGGACCTGACAAAGGCAGATAGACATGATTCTTACTGCCGTCTCAGAGGTGAATGGAGTGTGAATGGAGATTACACCCCTTTTTTGTCTGCTAAAGATTTAAGCGATAAAAGCAAAAGGGAAGAACAATTTTCCTGCCCACAGTTTGAACAAATTGCCCTCTCTGTTATGGTCTTTCTATGGTAATGGTTCAATTGCTTTCTTTCTATTTTTGATCGACATCGCTATATTTGAGAACCAGAGCGCTCTGCTGCTTCCTTGAGAGTGAGGTGTCTACACTGTGAAAGCACTCTGTCCTCTAACACTGTTTTATTATAGTTATTTTTGGTACTTTTGACTTAGCTTATTGAGTTTTTTCCATGTCAATAGTAGCCATAAGGGCTCTTGGGATTGATCATGAGTAAAAGTATAGTGAAAGACACTATAGGACATGAAAATGTGCAAATTCAAACTCAGAAGCAGCAACAGCCATAGCCCCACGTACTGCTACATTATTATCAAATAAAAGTTACATCCTATTGTTAACCTTTACCACAGCTAAAACCGGGCTTTAAGGCACAGCAGTGAGGACCGATCAAAACACATAATGCCCTGCCCACTGAGAAAAAAACAAAACAAAAAAAAACATGTGACAGAAACACTGAATAACACCTCACAGAAAATACTCCCATCTCACATTTTTTTGCACAAATCATTTCTCTAACAATTATATTTCCCTGTTTGAGATTTGTTATAGATTATTATATTGCCACATCTGCACCTCATTAAAAATGTACAGAGCGAACGAGGCGAACAACTATCACCAGCGTGAAACTTAAGCAATCAGATTTTGGCTGCACACATGTGGTGCGACGCAGATAAACCGACAGGCAGGAGCAGAAGTTAAATTTAAGAAAGTAAAATGTGTGAAATGTGTATGTCAAAACATGTTAAAACTTAGTAAAATGCACTCAGTCTGCACGATCTGATTACCTTTCCATTAAAGTGAATTGTAGATGATGATGCGTGAGTACTGTTGCTTGCAAAATGGTGGCAGAAACCCAAAAAGCATTGAGAGACATTCAGGGATTAAGGCACAACTACAACACAAATTCCAAAAGCTAAGCTAAGTCATGCGTATTCATACAGTATGTGTGTGGGTATGCACTGTATATGGATTCCTCTTCCCTGTTACTAAGATATGGTTGTGTAGCTATCGCTGATTCTGTATTTAAATAGGTGTTTGCACAGGAGTCAATTTAGACCTTTAATCATGGTACTGCTACTGCTCCCACTGCAACGTCTGCCATAGATGATTAAACTGATCGCATCACTATGTTACTGTGATGGCTTACTTTTAGCGAAGGCAAATAAATATGCAACAGAATACACTTCACCAAATACATATTCTGTGTCTGTGCTGTTTCTGAAACACCTACTTGTCAGCTGAGACATGAAAGGAATGCTAATTTTTGTATTATTATTCTTCTGCTACATATTAGTATTTTCTCTATATGCTAACCACCACGTTTTATATTTTAAATGATGATGTAGCGGTTATGCGTTTTGTAATTGTAAACTTCAATCTAACAAAGTCGGAAAAAAACTCACTTTAACATTCATAGGAACACTGCCATGTGTTATTATTACATCTGCAATTTCTGTGGGCTTACAACAGAAAAATCAATTGTACGTTTTTTAAATTTACATTTTTATCTAAGAGCTATATGCAAGGTTATCTCAGCAGTTTTTTGTATTTGGATGAAAGCCTATCTGTTCTGTTATATCCGAAAATAACACCGTAATTACAGCAATGATGAAGGTTTAAAGGGATGTTGACCCCTCCGCAGATAAGATTCGAGATGTCTTCAATTAACATATTGGAGCAGGAAAATGGCTGCATACATCAATGGATTTTGCCATTACAGTCACATGGATGAAGTGGCCAGGGGCAAGAGGTAGTGAAGGGGCTGCAATAGGATGAGAGCAAGTGAAAATACTATAAAAAAATTTTTTTTAAAAATCAGTATGGCCAAGGTTGAAAGAGCTACAAAGACAGGTCAAGATAGAGAAACACGCTGAGGCAAATTTGTAAAGAAATAGAAAGAAGTGGGCTGAGCAGCACATGTAGGCAGACAGGCAGAGACAGAAGAGAGAGGCAGATAGAGATATGAGGGGAGTCAGGCCACCAGATGGTCTAATGACCACAGGAAATATTACAGCTGGCAACCGCACACCAACATTAATGACACCAGTCATTTAAGAGCCCTGAGAAGAGCTACTGTGTGCATGGTGCGCCTGTCTTCCCGAGGGTATATGTGTGTGGCACATTTAACTGTACTTGCAAGGTCAAGAAGCCTTCCTAATTATTGTTTAATTACCAAATGGCAAAGGTCTGGTGACATTTTAACCTTTTATTGTGTGATGAGAAAGCTGTGGGTTAGGGTTTAGGCAAAGCACACCAATGCATGGGTAGCATATATCTCACGGATAGATATGAATGTTCATCAAGATTCATTCATACTGCTTTGGTCAAAATTGGAAGGAATAATTAGGCCTTGGTCACACCAGAATTTAAAATGGTAAAATAAATTAAATCCTAAACAAACAGTGTTGTCAGTGGATTCGCTAATATGCACAATTTTTTTCTTGTTGAGTTCAAATTTGGTGAGCGGCAACAGCAAGCCAGACAGTCATTTAAGGGAACAGAGACCAGGGAAGTTCAAAACGGAGGAAGCTATCATAGTTTATTAGCTGCCTTGCACCATCCATTCTATCTAACACTCCTCTGTCCAAGTGTAAACTGCTCCACAAAAGAGGAATAGTTTGCAAACAGGTAAGAGTAAATGGTACAAATAGCCTTCATCTTTTCAATAGCATGCCAATTAGCCACCAAGCTAACAAGTGTACCAATTTACAGTAAGCATTAATTAGAAACCTTGTTAGCTAGCTTGTGTAGCTACAACTTCAGAGAACAAAATTACAAGCGGAGTAAATGGCTCCCAGTGGAGAGAAAATAGAAAGGAGTTCTATTGTGACGTACAAGTGCTAACATGTTCCTGGTTCACTAGCATGTTATCAGTCAGCTATCCAGTGACAAAGGTTCACCACTTAGCCAAGCGAGTCATCACTATGTCCCCAAGCTCCTACAGACAAATACTCTGAGAAAATGTGTCAGATGAATTTTGCTGTGCCACTTGGTGGTGTGACTGGGCTTCCAAAGATGAACACAACACAAGTTTTAGGGGCATTGCAATTGCTAACACTGTTTAAACTAAACTCCATAACTTGAGGCCTTCTACTTGTACACTCATCAGTTCCAGTTAGCGTTAATTGAACACCGGGACGCATTTGTATTCATGTCGGATGTGAGCAACGGCTAAAAGGAAGAAATATTTGCATGCATGAAAACACTGATTAACAACACGTCATAAAACTACACAAAATTGGTGTTTGTATCACGTACAGACTCATAATACATCCGCCTCAAAGTTGCACAAGAGTATCGGTTACACATAACTCATGTAAAATCCAAACCATAACTTAAAATCTTAACACTAACATCAGAATCACACAGGGAGCCAACATGATTTTTCTGGTTAGACCGTAATAACTAAATGGAAAACATGTTTTGTGCACAAAGTAAATGTTCATAAGGAATGTTTATAGCAGTGTTAAACATAAATGCAAGTTTAAATTAATCAACAACTACATTTTCCTTTTTGTTCTTTGTTTTTATATTCCTCTGCCACTCTAGTCTAATGTCATTCCTGGACAATATAAAGGAACTATGTACTGTATGGTGTGTGTTGCTTTTTGTCATCCTCTCACTATCTGTCTCTGTTTGTATGTCTGTCTCTGTCTTGCCTCTCTATCTTTCCCTCCTTCCTTCATACCCTCCTGTCTGTCTTATCTCTCTCTCATGGGTCTATATGAAATATTCCGACCAGGCTCCTACAGTGAACACATAATTAGAAACCACTGAACCGTGACTCCGACACGGGGGTTTTTCTCCTATCTGTTTAGGGAAGGTGAGGTTGAAGAGGAGGAGGGGGCCGGGCTGTAAAACATCTTCATGGTCAGAATACTACACTGGCCTGAAATGGTGGTGTCCTACAATACATTTAGATAGATAAGAGGAGCCGGTGGGTGAGGAAGAAATAGATAAATGGATTGATTGATGGGGGAGAAGGGAGTGGGGAGGACGGGAGGCGTCGACAGCGAGATGGAAAGAGAGAGTTATGGCTCGTCTCCATTAGCTCTGTTTTTTCCGCAGCCAGGGCGAACACTGCAAGGGTTGGTTTTCATCTTCATTAATTAGCAAGCTTCAACCAAACCAGACTAAGATTTTTAAAATAACTGGACTTAAGAGAATACAGCTAAATAAAAATTACAGTAGCAGCTGGTAACATTAACTACGCAACTGTTAAAAATGATACTTAACATTTTTAACGTGGAGGCAGCTGTGGTCATCTATGGCTTCATGTGAAATGATAATTCTACCATTATGGTCACTTCTGGCCAGGTGGCTCTGAGCCTGATGCACCAAAGCACCACTACACTGATCTCAGTACAGACATCAACTGAAAGTGATGTAGACTGAAATGAAGGAAAACTTTCTCATGATGTCATAGTGACATGTAATGCTCCACCTTATGCTCAATTATGAAATCTACAGCATTTAACGATGTCATTGTGATACTTCTGACTCACCTTAGTCATCTTACTGTGGCCATTTATAGCTGTACCATGAAGTCATAGTGCTACCTTAATCTACAGCTGTATTACAATGTCATAGCATTGGCCACACAGAGCTGTAATATGAGTCCATAGTCATTTTTACTTTTCCTAAGTCCTTTACTGCTCTTTGTGATGTCACAGTGTAATCCTCCCAGTCTAGTGTGTGTGTGTGTGTGTGTGTGTGTGTGTGTGTGTGTGTGTATTCCTGTAATATGTGGCCATGGTGTGACTTTTACCTGACTTTGTGCCTGCGCGGCTTTATTATGTTGTCATGCTGTGACCAGCTAGTTATGGTGTGTGCTGACGGCTTATTAGGCGTATTAGAAAAGGACAGAGGGGCCTTTGGGACAGTTTTCATCACTGCGTGTCCTTGGACCACGCAGACGTTCACACGTTGTAACAGATGATGCTGCACACACACAAAGAGAAACTCGTGCACTCTTTATACACACATGCAGAGATATACAGTTATATTCTCTCTCACACCTCACACACATGTGACATACTCGTGTGCACGTGCACCCTATTTTTTATGAGTCCTCCCTTTTGGCAATAGCAGGAAATGAATGTCCAGCAGCTAAGGCTGTTAATTAACATTTATGGCTGTAGATGACCGACCGGCTCTCGCAGCCTTCACGTCAAAGCAACCAGGGTATAAAAATCCAATCTCTGTCCCTGACTCCCCGCCAAAGTAATGATGGTGTGTGATGATGTTGATTTATTTCATTATATGATTCTAAATGGCACTGATCCCCTTTGGGTATTTGTTATATATATATTTGGTATTTATCTGTCCCCTCGGACAGTATACAACCGTGGATATGTTTGTAAAGCGATGTGAAAGAGAGAGATTTCAAATGGTAATGGATTATGGGATTTCTCATGGGTCTGTTTGTGTGTTTAGTTGATTCCCGCCTTTCTGTCCCTCAAGATTCACAGTCCTCACAATTATTTATAATACAGAAAAAAACATTGCTGGTGACAATCATTTTTACAATATTACTTCATTAAGATTAAGTACATAATCTTGAAGTAAATAAGCTGCTTGAAAACCCTATAAACTACCGTACACCTATAAACTATTGAATGATCAACACCGTGTGCAAAGTGGATGATACAAGTTGTATGATTGTAGTTTATGTGGTAGTTTACATTCACCAATTATGTCTATACGCTCTCTTGATACAGCACATGATGCCTCAATATTGTTATGTAATTTAAAACACTAACTCTGACAGCAGCTGTATTCTTACTTCTTGGATTCTTTCATAAAGGTCTTGCTCTTATTCTCTTTTACGACTCCTTTATGTTTTATCACTTTCAGCCTGTTTTATCTCACAATGGTCTAAGTATACACTTCTGTTACCCCCTGCAGCCCAGCCTGCCTCC
The DNA here is from genome assembly GCF_002814215.2 of Seriola lalandi dorsalis. NCBI lineage: Eukaryota > Metazoa > Chordata > Actinopteri > Carangiformes > Carangidae > Seriola > Seriola lalandi. The sequence continues at coordinate 343,221 of NW_019524885.1, read as the reverse complement.
CTGAGACATTGATTACACACAATCCATGATGAGAGACAGCGTGCGACTAACAACACTTAAAAACCTAGACCAAGACTTTCAGAACCAACAACTCGATCGATGCTCATTGTCACGACATTTTACACAGATACAGTTAGACACGGAGAACCTCTGCTTGCACACAAGCAAGGACCACAAATCAGAAACCATAACCGAATCTGACCAAAAAATTGATGCATTTAATACAAAAAAAAACTGCCTTGGTTGTGTCCACATGCTCCTGTTTTTTTACAAAAACAAAAAAAAAAAAACACTGTATGAAACATTACTTCATTAGTTTGGTTTCAGCTTTCACAGTACACAAACCAAACTTTAAGGGGACCAATTATGCTTTTCTGAGTTTTTTCTTATTATATTTTTCCGTGTTATATAGGTTTTTGTGTATGTAAATGGTCTCCAGAGTCACAAGGCTCAAAGTTTACATCAAAGTAAGTAACTGTCAGGGTAAAAACCCAATTTTCTCCTTTGTATGAAACGCCCCGTTGGGGGTCCAGACATTACTTCCTGGTCCTATTGATGTCAGTACCTCTCTTGGTGCTGCCCACCTGCAAGCTTAGCACACCCCCACACAAAGCACAGCACATAACTACTTACGGTGAAGAGTTTTCATTAGTTTTGTAGCCATGCTGAAAAGAAAGTTTTCTTAATTTCCTGCAGAAATTTACTTCATTTTTCCACGGTTCTCCACTGTTCCAAACATCATAGTGTGAGCCCGCACAATAAGGAGGACTGCTTCAGAAACCACACACAGTTAGATGCTTCATTTTCACAATGGTTATTTCTGTAATTCCCACTTGATGTGGCCAAACAGGGGACTCAGCCTCACAGCCTGTCGCTCTACATTGTTATTGTGGATGTTAACCGCGTTACCGGGACCAGATCGCGACCTGATCATGTTAGTAAGAAGCAGCATAGCAAAGATATAAATGCTTACACGTCTGTCAGTGTTGACATGCTGTACCTCATTAGCTCAGATAAATTATTCACAGTTAAACCGCTGAGTTCATTTTTTTTTTTTTAGTAACTGTGCCCACTAAAAGCGAAAATCGTAAACCAGCAGGAGGTGAAGCATCGGAGACTCCCTCACCTGTCGACCGTTTATATTCCTTTAAGTCCGGAAGTGTCCACACATAAAAAAAAAATCAAAAGGGTTTCTTATAAAAAATATTCCAAGTTATGAATATTGTCATCCGAAGTTTGTTTACACAAGACGTGCGGAACGTGTCGTTACCATGGTAGTTGCCAGCAAGCTGACCAATCAGAGCACACTGGGCTCCAGCTCCAGAGGGAGGAGGGGGGCCTTAAAGAGCCCTGAGCTCTAATGGAGTGTTTCAGACAGAGGGTGAAGAGAGTACAGTATAAAATGTACAGCAGAAGAAAACTAATGTCATTTCAGAACATTAAAGCATGTTTTAGTCTACACCAAGAATGAAATGATAAACACTTAAAATGGCCATAATAGGTCCTCTTTAAAGATATGTCTGCTCTGTTTCAGTTTTGCTCCTCCACCTCTACACAAAAGTTCAGCATCCCTGTTGCATGTACGGTGTGCGCACATGTAAGCACAAAACAACACACAAGCAACCAGCCACACACACACACAAATAACCATCTGTGTCAATTCCAATCCCATCCCCAAACACCTGTCTGCCAATCTTCCAACAGCGTTTTGTCTGTGTCCGCTTTTCCCCGGCCAAAGGAAACGGTGTGTGCGGGCAGCATTTGTGTTCATATGTCAGTTTGTGCACGTGTATGTGTGTTAGCAGTCTGACGGCCACAGATAAGGTGGCAGTTATCTTATCGTGCTGAGCCAACCTACCCTAAACCCTCACAAACCTCAGGTGTCACAGCGTGCTGGCTTTTCCCCAAGCATCCCCTCATTTTCATGTCAATTTCACACCATTTTGCTCTCTCAGTCTCCCTCCCCTCGGTCTCTATCCCTCGTTTTGCTCCCTCCCTCCTTTTGATCGGCAGTTAAGCCCATTTTCGTCCAGTTCTCCTTCTTTGTTCTCCCTTCATCTCTCTCTTTCTCCCTCTGCTCCCTCTGATCTTTCTTGGTATGCATCCACTTGGCCTTGCGATCAATCTCTCCCATCTTTGGCCAACTTTGACAGTGTGTGCCATCCTGCTCAGTCCCACTTGGCCCGTGATTCTTTTTTTTCTTTTTATAATTTCCTATCCCTTTCTTGCTCTTCCCATTTTTATTTCTTGTTTTCTCCCTGTCGCTGACTCCTCTCTCAGTCACACATAGTCCAGAGGAGGTGACAGTTCACTTTGACATTGGCACACCACCTTCCACTTTCTGATCCTTTCCCAGCACACCTTCATCCAGCTATTTATTCACATCCCAGCAGAGATGACAGTCTTTTTTATCAATCTGCCAGTCATTTTGCCTTCTTTTTTTTTTCTAACTACCTCCTCTCCACCTCTGTATCTCTTCTTTCTCCTATATTGCCTAGGGATGCTGTCACTCTTCAGTCACTCTTCAGCCTGCCTAACTGAACTGTGGGGCGCACTGTGCACTGTATTTAATTTCAGTTGGGTGGTGATTTACATCTCCCAGCTGCTAACCTTTAAGAACAAGTTCTTGAACTATGCATTTTAGATCTTGGGCCCTATTTTAATCGTGGAAGGACAAATGCAGAGCGGTAGGTCTTGGGTGTGTGGTGGCGTCACCAAGTGCACCTTGCTATTTTGGGTCATGGCTCTGTAGCAGCATAAAAGTGCAAAAAAACTGAGTGAAGGTGAATGGAAACTGGAGGGTGTGCTGATTAATGAGTGCACTCTTAGCTTGTCACATCGCAAGTCTCATCTCTCTGAGACAGCTGTGCCAATCACAGTGACGCATGAAGACAGCAGCTCAACGAATGAAGTTTCGGCTTCTTCAGGAAATCATGCTGATGTCTGGAGCGACACGATGCGAACACACAGCGGCAAAAATCAGCAGCTCAAGGACAGATCATGTGGGGGGTCTTAAATAGTTAATTAGTACAATGATGACAGTAACAAATAATAGAAAATTATGTTGGTAAAATTACATCACCTCGATACTATTTCAGTTTTAGTTCTGCCATATTTCACATTGTATTGTCACACCATATCTTAAAATGTGACACGGCAACTTCTGCACTGTAATCTATTTGAAGAACAAAACATGAGACAGCACTTTTGCTAAAAAAAAAAAAAAAAAGTTCAAAATGAAGCAATCACACACAGGATTGATGAGTCACTACAATCTGTCACCACAAAAACAACAGACTACGAAAAGTTATAACCAGCCAGTCAGATTTGTGTGTGGTTATTTTGTGGCAGCTTGCAGTTGCTTGTGATCTAATCAAGCTGACATGCTTCTGAGACAAATATTCTCAGCACAAAATTTAAGGCACATTTTCCACCAAAATACCAACGTCTTGCGTCTCTTGGACCTCCCACCTGTTCCCACCTCCCCTCCCTCCTGTGCGCAGGGTGCTTGGCACCAAAATACCACTTTGACAGAATAGAGCAGACTTAGCGAAGTCAAGAAAAGTTATGTCATAGAAAAAGTGTCAGAGTGCTGCTAGTGCTTGGTTTTGCACTGCCACAAAAAATGGGCCCCTAAAATTATATTGATTTTGATAAATTCAAGTTTTCAGGAACAAATGTGTTTTTATAATTTAACAAGGAGCAAAACCTAGGTGCATTTTCTTCAGGTTTGTGTTTATGTTCTAACAAAGCTAACCATTTCACAGTCAGTTCACCCTCACCACACTGCAATGAGCAAAGTGAAATTTGTTGGCCGTTTTATTATTGTGAATTCCTGGAAATCACGTCATAAACATCTGAACTCCCTTCCTCAGTCCTTCCTATTAACTTTAATTTCTAACCGAACAATCTCAGTCAGATAGCCAGTCTCCCAACTTGCTCCATCTCCCACACTCAAAAGAGAACATCTAGTTCTCCCAGTACACCTCCCTTCATCCTCTGTCTTCATCTCCCACCAAGTATGAGCATCTTTGTCAAACTGTCAGCTGCCCTCCCTCTTTCATCTATTAAATAACACCTTTCAATTCATTTTGCCTTATATCACTCCTCCCTTTCCTCCCCCTGCCCTTGCATTCCCATCGTCCCAAGGCAAATCAGACAGCTGTTATCAAAGTGCTAGAGGAAGGAGCAATCTGAAATTTTCTTTCCCCCACCCTTCCTCATTTTCTTTCCTTCTTTATTCCTTCCTTTCTTGCCTCATTTTTCATCCCTCCCTCCTGCTTTGACTGCCTTTACATCTCATTGTCCAGAGGTGGACACAATGATGAGAAGATTGCGAATCTCTTGAACATCCCTCTGGGGTTTCACTCTCCTCTCTTTGTCCTTGTCACTGGCTCTAGGGTTTATTATTTTTCTCTCTTTTAGCTTTTAAGATGAAACCTTATGTTTCTTTAAGCACTTTGGCCATTTTGCAAACACTCTGCTCCACTTCAATTGCAGTAAAAAATAGCTTCCAGAATTGCCCCGTTGTCACAAAAATTAAGTCTATGTGGAAACTCTTAAACCCTCATTAGCATATGTCAGGCCATTGCAAAAAGGCCAAGAATAAGATACATGAGTATCAATGTAATCAAAACTAGTCAATAATAAGTAGCAAATCTCTGTGACTGTCCTGTCTCATGATCTTGTGCTGCCTATCTCTCCTGTGCTGAAAGTCTCTCTCCTGCATTTTCACCTTCCTGCTGTCCTTACTGCCTGAAGAAGTACTGAATCGATACTAAACATATCAAATGTGCAATATAGAGGGAAAATATGTTTGAAAATAAATGAATAAATAAATAAAAATAAATCACTTCTATGGAAATCTTCAAAATATTTACCATTAACTCACAATGACACACTGATAATATGCAGAGCCCTCTATTATCTTGCCTCAGTGTTGTTGACCTTTCCTGGCACATTGTCAGGACTGGCCTTGGGAAGCACAGGGGAGACATGAACACTTGGGTCCTGAGGAGTGGGAGCATTTAACTAGTGACAAATAGCCTAAAGTGCACACACATTGCACTGTACATCCACATCCATACTGCTAACTGCTAACACTGCTCCTGTCACCATCCTCACCACTCTCAAATGTTCATACAAATTCAAACAAGCGCTATTGCCATCACCATAGTCAAAAACTTACAACAATGTCAAAGCAGACTGCACAGGACTGCTCTCTTCCTCTCTGGCTAAGCACACAACCTACATACTGATCAATTCCTGAAAGGAGCTGCACTACTCCTGTAACAATATTCCCATCTCAAACGTCTGAAACTAACCGCATATCTTGCACAGAGATGAATCACAGGGTAATTTGCTTGATTACTTGCTACTGCTGCCTCTTAAAATTACAGTGTTTTTAACTATGTCAATATTGACTTGCTACACCGCGTTAGCTCGGTTACAGTCTCCACTATTCAAATATCCAGCTCATTTCGCAGTAACCAAGACCACATAAGTACAATTTATTCATATTTACCAGCATCAAAAACCAGCAAAATGGAGTTGGTGACTCCCTACCTTTAGGGTCTTGAAGTCTGTCCATTGGTGTCCATTCCTGCATTGTTTATGTTCCTTTCGTCCGTAAGGGTCCACAGAAGGGTTTTTCATAAAAGTATTTCCGAGTTGTGAATATTGTTAGGAGGTGCCCATTGCAGACTATCAGGGGACTTTATTTGCAGCACGTCTCTCCTCGTTTCATCAGTTTTCTGTCCTTCCTGCTGCATTGGGGTGTATCACTGTTTCCTTTAGCCTTGTGGCTAAACAGTTGAATCTCGCGGAAAGGCCTGAGTGAAGAGCGTAACCGAGTGCAACGTGGATGGCGCAATTTTTTCAGTCAGAGAAAGCGCTGCTATTGGTAGATTGGTTTGTCACTCATTCTAGCTTGAAGACAGACATCTGTCCTGTCCAATTAGAACAAGCAATAGGGGGTATGGCCGATTCTGAGCCAATGCTGATTGGCTGTGAAAGGCGTCTTTCGTTGCTACGTTCAAGTAATGTGAAAAGGTAGTTATTTACAAAATGCACATTCTCAAAATGAGATGTGATGTAGATAAATGCACACAAATTCAATTATTTATTGGTACTGATAAAAAATAAATTGGACTACTTGGATTACGTCGTCAGTTCTTTGTTACTTTTTTTGTGTTATTTTTGATCAAAAAGTTGTAAATGCAAGTCTGATATTTACATACTCTGACGTTGTTTTTTTGTTTTTTTTACCTCACAGCTGAGAGAGTGTGTGAGAAAATATGTGTGTGAGAAAAATTATAGAATAAAAGCACAGTTTTCCACTTGGGGAACCTTTAGAGTTGTTCAAGGACACCAGTGAAAACTGATGTAGTTTCGGTTGTGTTTTTGTCCCATGCTACTGCTTAGGAAGAAAAGACTGTTAGAGTAATTTCTTAAAGCGCAAGTTTAGTTTCCAGACACATCTGCTCATGCCTACTTTAATGTGTGCACCATCATAACTGATCTCAAAACAGTAGAGGCTGAGTGAAAGACTGCTTGACAAGCACACTTTGGCTATAGCTAGTCATTCTTCAATGAGCAAACATCCAAAAAATGCTATGGGACACAGTCACGCCCATGAAAGAGTGCAGTAAAAAATGAATGCACACAGTCAATATCAGATCCTTTATGGGACAGAACGCTGCTCTAAGATGCAAGGAGAGATACTGCTTCCACTTCAGTATTGTCCTAACTGATATCTAATTTTAGCTTTATCTGGGCAAGCAAACTTGCCTTGTATGCCCTGACGGCACGCCACTGGCTACAGGGTAAAATGTAATATACCTTGAATATTCCCCAGTAACAATCAATGGCATCTTTAGCTGATTCTACTTCCGGTCTGTCATGAACTCTTTCAGAATCAGAAATGAAGTATGATCAGTGTAGTTTGATCTTTGTTATAAACACTTTTAACAGACTTTATTGACACTTCTTTTTGTGAATTCCTTGTGGGGAGCAAGAATCTGTGGGTTATCGTTCATGACAGATTACAGTGGCATCTGTCTGACTTAGTTTCATAATGAAAATGTAAATAATTTCAGCACACAACCCTGAGTCATGCCTGACAATACTATACAAAGCTCTGTTTTCAAACAAATATTAAAAGTTGACCTCTTCCTGTAATTAATGTCTAATTTTGTCTTGATGTGTAATTTAAACACAGTTCAAATTCCAGATTTAATTGTTTTAATGTCACTCAATTGTGGAAAAAATTTGCATTTGGGGAATTAGAAATAAATTATGAGTTACTGCCTGCGGTCTTCTTTTCTGTGCTGGTGTGAAATTAAAAGTTGTTCTCATAGCAGGATTGCCCTGTAAGAAGTTAAAACGTTGCAGATTTCCACCACAGTGCCGTCTATTCGTGTTCTGTCATTGAGCTCAGTGTCTTTAGTCTCCCCGGTTTTGCAGCACAAAATGTCCATTTATCCATAAAGTGTGTATGGCAGCCTCCCTCCATTCAATTACATGTTTATGAGCCTATGTGTGTGTGTAAATAAATTAAGTGTAGTCACTGCAGCTTGTGTGAGACTGACATGTGATTGGTTGAGGCCTTGAGCAATTGTTGACCCTTTCTTGCTGACCTCTTTAACAAAGGGTCATACTAGGCAGGATCTATAAAGCCGTTATGTGTGTCTGTCTCCCAATGTGATATAGCAGTGATTGCATAATACAAAAAGAGAGGGATAACATTAACATTAGCTGTACAGTGATATTTTTTTAATCTTACATATTATTTTGCTCTGTACAATTACAACAAATAATACATGAAGTCAGTGTGATGTGTGAAGCAATGTGTCACTGAGTCTAATTAACAATTATAGAATTAACAATTGTATGTGATGTTTTGGGGATAACAACTCAGCTTGTAAGAAACAAGTGATTAGGCTTTCTCACTGCTTTGCTGCTCTATATAAAGAACAGTTTGTGCATTGGTTCCAGTGTAGAGTATTGCCAATGGATGTGACTGTGTTTGGACAGATGAAAGTTAAAGTAAAAACACTAATGTCCTTTCCTTTGTAGATTTTAATCATGTACCCTGCTTATTGTTATATTTAAGATTATATTTTTTCTATTGGTCGCTCTGAGTAACTGTGTCCTACCAATTGCCAGTGGGGGATTTGCACATGCATGAAAATGTAGCAGATTTTTACTTTAAACTTCTCTTTTTGCTGGCTCGTTCCCGTTCGGCGACTTAATTAGAGCAAAGACAGTCACTGCATGTTCCAGCAATGTAAGCAAGGCAAACCTTCAAAAACGTGTACAAAGCACATGTAGCCATGAACATAAAATCAACACATTATATATTCACTTTATGGTGCATCTACATAAGAAACAAAGTAGTGTGACGAGTTGCAATGTATAATTGAACACCCTTTTTGCTCTTCTGTCTGTCTGTCCCTGCCCTGTACCAAACCATCCCTGTCCACATCTCTCTCCCTCTGTTTTCACTGCATTACAGTATGACAGAGACAGAGAGACCCCCACCCATTACATTAGAAAAGGCAGAGAGAACGGGATCCAAGATAAAGCATCTGCTGCAGTGATGTCAGATGACAGTTATGAAGCAGATTATGAGGCTTATAGTCTGAACTTTCTGCCTCCAGTTTGCTCTCTTAACTTCTGACATCTTAACTGTGCAATCCCCATGTTGTTTTTTTTTCTGTGTAACATTTTTTAATATAATTTTTCCCACCATTATGTATTTCTTTCTTATCTGTTACCACTTTTCCTCCCATCGCCCAGTCCACAAGAAATTATGGAAGACAATATGTAAAAAAAGATCATATGGTTTTTTATTTACTTCTTACTCCTATCTGTGAACTGCTGATTGGCTGTGTACTTCTGGCTTGTACTTTGTGTCTCAAGCAGTTACTTATTGAAGTTTTGCTACTTTAATTTTTCATGACTGCTGACACTTCTACTTGAGTTTACCTGAATCCCATCTCACCTTTCCCCTTACTCCCTCTTTACCCTTTGTTTTCTTTGTTCTCCTTTAGATGTCAGCATCATTACCACACCATAACAGTCTCTTTTATCTTATCAAAGACAGGAACAAGACATTTAAACAAAACCGCACTTTAAAAAAAAAAGAAAAATCATTATATTTATCACTAGACCTCCTCCCCTCCATTAGCTTCATGCTGTGCTGTGACGCACGCAATTATTTTAGTTTCTTAAACTTTCTTCACTCACTTGGTTACGGTAAATGTATTCTGCTAATAAATTGGCAGGTTGTGGCTGTTTTCAGTGGGTTTACCC
>NW_019524885.1:324559-333886 GCF_002814215.2 Seriola lalandi dorsalis | reverse complement strand
ACCACCACCACCACTATCCCATAGTTAAATTCTGTGTCTCTCCATGCTCTTTTAGCCTTCATCTTCTTAACCTGATCCCCTTGCTTGCTAATAATAGCTCTGGCTTTCACAGAACAGGCAGGGAAACAGAGCAGAAGGGGAGAATTGGGGGACTGTTGGCTGGATTCACGTTGGGTTTTGTGCAATGTGCAGTTCACTGGCTCCTGGGTCTCCTTTTAGCCCATTGATTTATAGTAGTAACTCTGCTAGGGCAACCTTTTTAATTCCCTGCCTTTATTTTTAGTTTCTGTTTGCGCAAGGTGATGTTTTTACAGCTTGCTCACCTTTGGCTGTCCTATATTTGTAGAAATAAAAGATAAATATGTGAATGTTTGTCGAAGGAATCATGTTGCAGGTATTTCTCTCTATATAGGCTTTAATATCGACATGTGATGTTTTGTCCTCCAGCGTGGAGTGACGAGGAAAATGAAAATTGGAAGACATTAGCAGAAGGTGACGTGCTGCATCATGTTTTAGGAAAGTGAAGAATACAATTCGACCTCATTCCTCAGAGCGTCGGTGGTACTGAAGTGAGAGACTAACAGAAACAGACAAATGAATGAATGCAATCCCAGCTTTTGGCTGGTGGCTGCTGTGAATCCCCCCCCCTCCTCCTTTTTTTGCTGTAATCCCTGATCCCTGCAATAAACTCACAATGCAGCGAAGACATCTGTTTGTAAAGTGCATTATATATGTATGGACAGTAAACATGGCAAAGTGCCACATCTCTGGCACTTACTGAGCAAAGCTTAATAACAAAAACAGTAGGATATGGCAATTAAAATTTAAAAAAGTCCCCTGATTAACATTTAGTTTCTTTGCATGCGCTTTGGTTACACAAGTAATCCATTGTCCATTGTCACAACACCCATTAAGAGTTTTCCTTTGCATTGCAAATGTAAGACCCTCCAGGTTGTCTGCTTTAGCATTTGTTGGTCCAAAATCAAAAAGAGACAAACACGGCGTGACGTGGTTAAACCCTTCAGCCAGAATTTCAAATCATTTTCTTCCTTGTCTTGCTTTCTGAGGGAATATGGACACAGACCAACTTGCTACGCAGCAACAAAAGTTTACATTTTTCATGCAATGCATTTGAAATCCTGACTGCAAGTGAAATGTTGCATGCGTGTCCCCTGAATCGGGATGTACGGCCAAAACTTTAAGATTTTAGCAGGCTTTCGTTCCGCCCATTGAAGAGAAAGTCTACTCACGCTGTGATGCTACAGTGCCGTGATTGAATATTATTAAAAAGTAATGATACATATGGAGTTTGGATTTCTGTGGCTGCAGAATGGGGGTGATCTGCTGTTATGGGGGCGTTGAAAAGACACATGCTGAGTGTGTAATTATCTCAGAGAGTCTTCTCTCACTATTCGCAGTCACTTCTCATCTATTTTAATCCCTCTCTCTGTACTAGCTTCTGTATATTTAGCTCTCCCTCTTATTCTCCTTTGGTCTTTCTTTCTTTCTTGCATAATCACGCTTCCGCTCTCCACATAAATAAGTTTAGCCTGGTCTGCTAATACTGTCAGGCTCCCTATATCTGGAGCTGCAAAGCGGCCTGTGGGATTTGTTTTTGCTGATTTGCCCGGTTATGTTTTGGGTTATTTTGTTGTTGTTTTTTGGGGGTTTTTTTGTGTGTTGTTGTTATTTGTGTGTTCTTAGCTGGTGTGAAATCCTGTTGTGTCATCTGGAGATGTCAAGAACTGCTGAGTTGGAAATGTACAGCTGGTGTCAAGGTCTGGAAGAAGGAGAAACTGGGAGAAAAGTATGGATGTGTGTGTGTGTGTGTGTGTGTGTGTTTGTGTGTATGTGTGTGTGTGTGGCAGAGATAGAGAGAGAGACGAAGAGAGAGGCAGGGACAGCGAGAGATGGAGAGAAAGTGTGTACTTGTCTAAAAGGTGATGTTTAACATGTTAGTGTGCTCTGCAGTGTTGCAGAACGTGCACTCTCTCTCTCTCTCTCTCTCTCTCTCTCTCTCTCCTCCAGCCGAGCAGGCAGTGTTTCTGGAAATAAATAAATAGCCTCTCAGCCACTGATGGCTCTGGAGAAACCGAGATGTGCTGCCTTGACTATACATAAAAACAGCAACGAAACAGAAAACAAGCAAAATATCCTCACTGTGATACTGATGTGGTAGAAAAAAATAAGGGGACATGATATCGGAAAACTATGCCTATTGAACCGAAGCACCTTAGGGTGAAGCCAGGAGGCACAGTACTGCTGAAAAACTTATTTACCCAATGCAGTTCATGCTTCTTTTTATATATCAAAGTTCACAAGTAAATCCTGGCCAAAACAGGCTTACTACAATTGATTGCAGTGATTGCAACCGGACTTAAATGATGAGGCCATGACGTGTTTTCCTCTCATCTGTGCAACACTCTTTAGATTCTCTCTGGCTTTAATGTTCTTGCCTACAGCAATGCTGTAGGAATAAGTTGTCTGCTGGAGAACTGATCATCACCTTTAAGATGAGTGTTAATCGCTTTCTCCTCGGCTATCAATGGCAGAGGGCCAGCAGACTGTTACAAATACATTTAATGTCACAATTAATCAGTGAATATGGTTTGTGTCTTTATTTTGAAAGACAGAATCATACTGTGAAGTTCCCCGTGTCGTATCAAGGACTGCGAAGTTAAAGAGGATACATGAGTGACATATGACTAACCCCCCCGCCCCCCAGATATGTTACTGTCACTTTGAGGTAACGCTTCACAGAACAAATGTACTTGCAGTGGATTCTGTTTGACTGCACAATGACTCACGTTAGCTCAGTTGCTGCTTACAGTGTAAATATTTTGAGCTACTGGGAAGTGAAAGCCCTATAGGCTATACTTAGTTCACCTCATTGTAAGTGATTGTAAGTCTGATGCTGTCCCATTAAGATTTAATTCCTTTTTAGTACTAAATCGACTCAATTACACTTCACATTTCAATTTTTAATTAAATTTGACTCTTGGCTTGCGAAGCTCGAAAGTCCAATTTCAGGGCTCAACCTATTTTATTCTATTAGGCCTATATCCATTCTGCTCTATTTTCCTCTCTTCTCCAGTAATGGCGTTTTTTTTTTTTTTTTTTGCAGCTTTCATATTCAACACTAGACCACTTCATCAGGAGCGTGACGTGGCTGTGGTAACAGCCGTTATACAGCGCAGCAGATTTGGCTGATGTGCGTGGCACGTTAAGTTACCATGAAGTGGAGCTAGTGTGGTTTTGTGTGTGTGTGTGTGTATGTGTGTGTGTGTGTGTGTGTGTGTTTGTGTGTGTGTGTGTAGCAGACAGTGTGAGAAGCGTGTAATAGGCTCACCTGTCCCTGGCTGCAGACTGATGGGCAGGTGGAGAGAATGGAAACCAGATGGAGAGAGGGAGCGATGGAGGAAGGGGAGAAATGGATGCACAGAGTAGATAAGACTGCTGCTGAACTCCCTGCGGGCTGGATGCATGCACATTTAGACTTTTCACATGCTGTTTAAATACTGCCTGATTAAATACACACCATTAAGGAATTAAAAAGAGAAGGAAGGCTAGAGAGTGTAGAAATATTGCTGCGAGGATTGACAGCAGTGGGAAAGAGGAGAGAGCTGTAGAAGAACTGAACTCCTGTCATTTTGCAAACACATCCATGTTGCTCCTTGTTTCTTGAACGTTCATTTGTACAAAACGTTTTGCAGTATGTTCCCATTTCCATTAGACTCTACATTGCTTGGAGTGCAGTAAAATCTATGAAAGCTATAAATTCGATTTAGTTAAGTTTATTTTTTGCAGGATATGAACGCATTCAACAAGATAGACAGATGCTATCCTCAATATGAGCATATGAGCTTTCTGTAGGGGTCGTGACCAAATATTCCAGATGTCTGAAAAGCATGGGAATAGTCACTTTGGCAAACCTGAATCTCTTTTTTTTTTTTTTGACTTACTAATGAATCTGAATGATAACTCTTGGTTATTTTCAACAGGGTGAAGAGGAGGATTGTGCTGACGTTTCGTCCTGTCCAAGGTAAGTTCTTTCTTTTTTTTTATTTTCCTTGTAGGATGTGTTGTAGATGTCTTTTCTTGTAGCTCAAACACACCACAGCTCAATTGTTTTTCCTTGCTTATTTTTATTTTTTTCATATAAATTTTTATCTACTTGAATTTAGACTTTATGTGGTGCTTTTGTTGCTTGTGCTGACTAAGTTTCACGAGCCAGGGGTCCATGAAGCTCATTTCAATCTCCTTATAAATAGACATTTGCTCCTGCTCTTTGTTTTCCCTGCTCAACCATATCAGCAGTGAATCTGCATCATCTTGTAAATTTGCTCTGCCATCACATGAAATTTTCCCTATCATCACTTTGAAGATGATAGCTCCACTGCTGAGCGCTCTGTATGAAATCGAATCAACAATGGGAGCCACATGTGTGAAAATCCCCAGAAATACTGTGTATCTGTTCAGCATATGTGAGAACAAGGCAGACTGACTATGAGAATAAAGGTCTCTTCCATCAGTGGTAAGCTTCACAATGAACTGCTTTTAGTCATTGTGTTTGATTCCAAGAATATTTGTTGGGAAATCGGTAGACTGTTGTGATTCAGCAAGCGATCGCAGCAGCTGTCCCATCCTCATGTTGAGAACCTCTGGCCTGCCAGTATGGTGGTCTCTGCTTCTCTGTCAGTAGCATGTCTCGGGCTGTATCTGGTTGCCGTGGTGACATGCGTGTGTCAGCAGTGGGATGTGTGATGTGTGTTTGTGTGTGTGTGTGTGTGTGTGTGTGTGTGTGTGTGTGTGTGTGTGGCGGCGGGCGTTGAAAGGACTCCATGGAGGCGGATAGAGTTCCTCTGTCCAGAAATGCCAGAAACACACACGCACGCAAACACACACACACACACATGTTGACGCTCAGATATGGAAACTTCGGAAATGTGGGCATACAGACGTTACACACCGTCACACGGGCTCACACACACATGGCATGCACGTAAACACACACTCGTAGAGGAAATACGCAGACAGAGTGGACACACACGTAGACAGATATCCAGATTCCAGGCAGGTCACTGCCATGCATTCATACTGACAGCTCAGGACTATAAGGTTACATACAGGGAAGTCCGTGCCTGCCGCAGTGCTTTGAAAACTAATAGTATGTGTACACACTTTTATTCACTCACCGCAACCTGAAGCTAAAGTTTAATGCCACTCATTCAAACTTAAAAATAAAAATCTGCTTCCGAACCTGACAGATTTATTTTTGTACGTGACTGACAGATGAGGTTTGCATACAGAATTAACAAATGCAAATCGTTGCTAACTCAGCAGCTGTAGCAGAGAATTTGGGAGGTTATGGGACCTGCTTTAGGGGCAGCTCGACTGTAGTCAATGAAGGGAGGGGAGAGCATTATTCATTCGCTTTCCCCACAGCCAGATTTTCCCCATGCAGGTCTGAGCATTCGAACCCAAGACGCAAACCATCAGACGCTTTAAGCTGCTGCTGACAACCAGGTGCACTGCAACTTATTCACCCCTTAATTCTGTTTCTGCCTTAACCGTGATTGAGTTCGAGTTCAAAACTTTATCCTCCCCCTCTTCCCACTGGGACGGTTTGGCCTGCAGCGAGGCGTATGTCATGTTGCATAATCACAATAAACAAAGAGCTGAGATGGCTAAGAGATTCAGAAACTCAAGACACATGAAATGAATTGGAAAGAGGGAAGGCTCAGGGGACGGAGACTCAGGAGAGTAGCAGGTCTGTGAGTCTGTTACAGGTACGACTGTAAACGGGACAGGAAAAATATTCTTTCTGAAGTCATGATATATAATACATTATACTCACATTTATTATGAAGCTGTTAGCTTTCAATTATACAAATGCAAAGTAAATGTATTTATTCATTGGAGCATTAATCTGTGAGTTGGGAGGACAGCGTGAATCTAAGTTGCAGTAGTTTGTAGTTTCTGTGTAAAGCTTCCTGAAAAACTCTGCATAAAAGAAACAGAGTTTATTGACATTGTTCCCACTAAATGAATTTGATTTGATATTTTTTAACTCGGCCACAATGCTAAGTGATTTTAGCAGCTCTGAACCCCATGCTGCCTCCTCTACTCTCACTGGATGGAAGAGGTCAGAGTGACTAATTTAACCCCACACCGAAGTCCAAAAAGCCTCTGTGAAGCCATGTATGAAGATGAGAACCTTCCTCTCCTCCCTCTCTCTCTCTCTCTCTCTCTCTCTCTCTCTCTCTCTCTCTCTCTTTTCCGACGACCGCTAATGCTCCCATAGGCATGCAGGTCAGCAAACTGCTTTGTAGACGCCGCCATGTCATCTACACTGGTACAAGCGCATGCATCTCCTGCCTGTCGTCAGTAATGTGAGAGAGGGTTTTTTGATCCCTCTAGGTCGCCTTGTCGCCAGAATCACCTTTACACACACACACACTCAGTCAGTCAGTCTCCCTCCTTCTACTTCTTTCAAAGTACACACACGTACACACACACTTGGTTATTTTAGATCGGATCGACGTTGATTTGTCCAGTGTGCCCTGTACCCGCAAATTCACTTTTAGTTTTTACAGTTCCGACATTTCTTGTTTCCTTTTCTGTTTGTGTATGCATTTTCGGATCAGTCATTCTAGTCTTCATGGTTTCTGTCTTACCCCCGACAAGAGAGAAAGAGCGAGTGTGTGTGTGTTTGTTACCAAAGAGCCTGTCTTGCCCTAATGGATTCGAGATTATCTGAGAGCTCCTCTAAGTTCACTCATCATGTCAAGCATCAGGATGTGTTTTTCCTCACTTTTTGGAATATGTAATATTCCCTGCTCTTGCCCACAGCATCTCTTAATAAAGGTCATTAGTTATCACTGGACACCAATTTTTTTCAGTTTTGTAACATAACCCACTTTGAGGCAGAATGAGAGGTAACGGAGGATATGGAGTATACTGCGAGTGGAAAAAAAAAAGATCATATAATTGCTCAAATATTTATCAGAGCGATTGTAAACAAGTAAAATGATTTCAGTCTAGTGTGTCATGATAGAAATAAGACAAAATTCCATTACTGATGAAAATGTCAGAGAATGAGCTCCAAGGACATGGAGCTTTTGCGTCACTTGTTTTTCCGTTTCTGCTCATATCATAGAATGTTCCATAGGCGAGATGGGCATTTATTTTTTTGCCTTGTATTTCCAGACTCAGGTCAGGCAACAGTATTAGAGGGCTATCACTGGTTAGCATCTCTGTTCTAGTATTGTTGACATGGAAGTGATAAGGCAAGGAATGATACAACACCAGTGTTGTTCCGACTTTGCAGACAAGGCATCATTTCATTCTCTCTCTCTCTCTCTCTCTCTCTCTCTCTCACATGATTCCAGGCTTTGTTGACAGTCCAAATGTAGCCTATGCACATTGACAAGACAATATTAAGATCAGCGCCGGTTGCCATCTCTGTGACCTAGAATTGCTGACAAGGGAGTGATAAGCCAAGGAATTGTATTAACCCAGCCATGTCCTGCCCATGCTGACAAGACGTTATTTTCTAGCCCTGCTGCTGCTGCTTGCTGTTAGACAGCTCTGAAAGACTTTGGCGGCGAACGCTACTGAGCGCAGTGTGTCTGCTTTGTAAGGTACTGTTGCTGACAAGCCCGGGTCCTGTGGTTGTAAGCCCTATTGACCAGGGCACAGTAAGGGCGGGGAACAGAATTAAAGCTAGCTATATCGTCTATACATGTTGACAAGACACAAGCGAGCGCTGCACCAGCCTGCCCAGCCTCTTGTTGCTGACAAGACACTGGATGCTTGGTGACAAGCTGCTTGCTATTCCACACCCATGTTAGCATGGCTAAGGTCACGTTGACATCTGCAGTCTGGGGAAACTTGAGCCTATCTTTCCAGCAAACATTGTGAGTGTGTACATGTGTGTGCCCATTGATAGGGATTAGCAAAGATGTGTGAGCCCGGCTCCCGGGGATGGCCCTGGTTGCCGGTGGAGGTCAATGCATGTGTGCTCTAATGTCTATGAGTGTTTGTGTGTTTGTGAGTGTGTGTGTGTGTGTGTGTGTGTGTGTGTGTGTGTGTGTGTGTGTGTGTGTGTGTGTGAATATTTGCCAGGCGGTGGGGGGTTAGGCCTGGATTGCAATGACAATGGCGAGGAATTTAAATGAGAGAAAAAAGGGGATAAGGGACGTTTGCAAGGAGGATGGAAGAGGCTTTGGCACCATTGTTATTCTTCCTCTTTGTCATTCTGCCTCTCTATCTCTCTATTACAAATCCCTTGCTCTCCGTCTCTCTCTCTTTGCTGCTACATTTCTCACAAAATCACTCTGTCTGCCTCCCTTGATTTTATCCCAACTTATCCCTATCTCTGTTTTCTCTGTGTGTGTCTTTCCACCCTTCTTAATATATCTCTTATTCTGAGGGCTTTTCCCTCCCGTCTTGTTCTCAAGAATCATAAGTGAGTAACTCTATGCCAAATTGTCTAAGTCAAGATTTTTACCCTCAATTCCGATTCAGGTTCTGGCCAGTGTTAAACAGCTGTACTGGCTAACTTGTCCCATGGTGGAAGCAGCTAGAAATAAATGTACACATGTGCTGTTTGTCAGTGGAATCCAGATGTTAATGAGCTATGAACGGTATTAGACGAGCTCAGCCTTTAAAGTAATAGTTCAGAATTTTTGGGAAATATGCTCACAAGCGATCTCATATCTGTGAACTGTTACTCGATGACGGGGGGGCGTAGTGACATGTGTGCAGAGCATCCCAAACCCTAGTTGTTGCATTGGGTTGCCAGGTTTGGTGCCACTGTGCCTTCACGGAGACAAAAAAACCTAAAACTTGCCATCGTGCACGTAACATTTACTCAAAGTTGTCCGTGGTGTATCGTTCTGTTTGTTTGTTACACTTCTACGACTCTGAATAAGAAGTGTCAGAAATGTTGGACAGGTTCCATTTTTCCCAGTTCCTATTTTAATATCTCTCATTCAGCGTCACCTTACTCCCTCCGATGAGCAGCGTGTTTTGTTTTTTTCCATCTGCCTGTGAGTCGCTGCCTCTTCTGCTGTGTCTCTCCCTGTCACTCGCCCTGTCTCTTGTGTTATTACCCCAAGCAGTCTGTGGTCAAATGTAGCCCAGCTGCTAATATAACCACTTTCAAAACAGACTCATTGATTTTAATCTCTCTCTCTCTCTCTCTCTCTCTCTCTCTCTAGCTATGTGTGTCTATCTCTCTCTCTCACACACATACACACACACACACACACACACATGCATATACGCTTTCTCTACCCATCTCCGTTTGCCCCCCCACCCCCC